>NW_018127920.1:6201438-6218854 GCF_001952655.1 Monopterus albus | reverse complement strand
GCTTGGCAATTGCCCTGTAGCCCTTTCCAGCCTTGTGGAGGTTCACAATTTTGTCTCTGGTGTCTTTTGACAGCTCTTTGGTCTTGCCCATGGTAGTAGTTGGCGTCTGACTGACTGTGGGGTGGACAGGTGTCTTTAAAGAGCTCAGACAGGTGCTACTAATTTAGATTAATGAGTGGAGTAGAGGTGGACTTTTTCAAGGCACAGTAACAGGTCTTTGAGAGCCAGAATTCTTGCTGTTTCTCAGGTGTTCAAATACTTATATTCAGCAGTGCAAGACAAATAAATTCTTTACAAATCATACCATGTGATTTCCTGAAATTTTGTTTTTAATTCTGTCTCTCAGAGTGGGAATGTACCTACAATGTGAATTTCAGACCCCTCCATGATTTCTAAGTGGGAGAACTTGCAAAATCGCAGGGTGTTCAAATACTTCTGTTCCTCACTGTCTTGGCCACATGTAGGAGCAAGTGGCTGTTCCCACAAAGTGGTCCACTAGGCCTCTGTACTTTGTCTCCTCTCCACTGCTGACACACACCCCTATTGCAAAGTCATCTGCAAACCCCTGCAGATGACAGGACTCTTGAAAATGCTGCTGTAAAATGGTGTATTCCTCCCATTAGCTTGGGAATGAGTAGCTGCCACATGTGAAATTGTCAGGGGTCAGGGGTCACCAACATGGTGCCCGTGGGCACCAGGTTGCCCACAAGGACCACGAGTCACCCGCGGGCCTGTTCTAAAAATAGCTCACCAAAGCGCCACTTCCCAGTGAGATGCGTCAAATTTTTTTTGTTGCTATCCTTTTTTAAATCGCACTTGCATTGGTGTAAATTAGAAAATGACATTTTTTAAAGTTTTTTAAAAATATTGTTTCATAATAGATCGTGAAGGATTAGAACGTGTATACCAGCTAGCGGGCGCAGCGAAGATGAGGAGATGATTTACCCCCAAAAAACATGGCAGAAAAAAGAAAGAAAACATATCATTTTTACAATGAATGGGAGGAAGAGTTCTTTTTCACCACTGTGAAAGATTCCTGCGTGTCTCATTTGCAGGGCGACTGTGGCGATGGCAAAGTGGCACAATGTGGAGAGACATTTCAGAATTTGTCACACAAGCTACACACAAGCTACCATGCCAACTACGCCACAGTGCACTATGAGCAGAAAAAGCCTATGAGTTAAAGGCATGAGACTGGTGAAAAGCTCCCCATAAGCAGCCAAAGCCTCATTTAGAGCTACACATTTCTTGAATCCTTGTGTTCTGTTTGGGTAAATAATACCCGTTTTCACTTTTTATCTAAAGAAAAAAGATAGTATTTATGCACATTTACATGACACGCAGGGTGTTCGGGTGTACTGCACCCGGGGATAATGAAGTGGTGGTTGCAATCATTTGCTCTTACATTCAACTGTCTCCACAGCTTAGCATCTGTATTGTGACAAGAACAGTCTTGAATAGTTCAACAATTTACATCGGTTGATTAGTTTAGCATACAAGTATTTGATTTTATGACCCTCATGCTTTCAGAGAGGGACAGTCAGAAGCAGCCAGGTGTAAAGAAGAAATGTCTCGAACCCCCAACATTTACATCTCTGTGCTCCCCTTGAAAGTCAACACCCCCTGGGGCTGGACAGACAATAACTATATGTCAGCCAGCATTGTCCTTCACATTTTAAAACCTGTAGCTCAACGGATCAAGATGGCAAAAAGATTCTCTGTCCAGAGTGACTTGGAATTGATTTGTCTCTCTTTTTCCAAAGAGAGACAAGGTTCTGATGATGAAGCACAGGAAGAAGTTTCAGAAGATGAGGATAACATTTCTGAAAATTCTGAGTCCGACAGTGACTTTGAAAAAGAGGCTGACATTGATTATCACCCTTCTGAGGGGAGGATCATACCTTCTGAGCTAAGTGTGTGATGCTTTAGCAGTATACTGAATGTGAGACACTCATGCTTTGGGAGAGAGAGAAACTAGGTGCTAAGTATAATTTATAAGTATAATTTCTTATCTTTTCATTATTCTAGGTTGTGGCCAGCATGAGCAAAAAGGCACAGGCAGCCAGCTAGTGAAACAGAACAAGCCCTGCAGCAGCCAGCCCCCGGACCATCCCATCAGCAGCAAGCAGGTGAAGAAATCTGGATGTCCAAAAGTGGTGCAATTGAATGGTCTTCTTGTCTATCAAAAGAGCCACCCTGCATTGCTGCCAATGTGATAAAAATGCAACAAAGGCCAACAAGAATGGCAGTCACCCATGTCCACAACATCAAGTCTGCTTGATTTTTTGATGCCATATTCCATCCAGAACATTATTCTGGATTACACCAATTTAGAAGGAAGGCGGGTTTATGGAGAGAGATGGAAGGAGATGGACCAAACCATTTTACATGCATGCTTTGGGCTTCTTTTCCTTGCTGGAGTTTTCAAGTCCAAAGGGGAATCCACACAATCCCTGTGGACTGCAGAAACTGGCACAGAAATATTCTGGGCAACCATGTCTTTAGAAAAATTTCAAATAATTTCCAGGGTTATCCACTTTGATAACCAAGATGACAGACCAGCTCGATGGCAGAGAGACAAGCTAGCTGCCATCAGGACAGTGTGGGACAAGTGGGTGCACCGCCTCCCCCTGTTTTAGAACCCTGGGCCTCATGTCACCTTTGATGAGCAGCTGATGCCATTTAGGGGCCACTTCCCCTTTAGGCAGTATTTGCCATCCGAACCAGCAAAATATGGCATAAAGCTCTGGGCTGCCTGTTATGCCGCAACCTTGTATTACAAGAAACCTGACGGAGGAGCCCCAGAGAGAAATCAAGGGATGAGAGTTGTCCTGGACCTGACTCAGAAGTTCAGTGGACACAATATCATGTGCGACAATTTTTTTTTACCTTGCACAAGCTGGGACAGGAGCTCCTGAAGAGGAAGCTGACCATGGTGGGAACTATTCGCAAAAACAAGTCTGAGCTCCCACTCCAACTGTTGGTTACAAAGGGCAGGCCTGTGAAGTCCTTCAAGTTTGTGTACACTGCTGACACATCCCTGGTCTCCTGTGTGCCAAAGAAAGGCAAGAATATTCTTCTGATGTGTACACTGCACAGGGATGGGAAAATCTGTGGCCAAAAACCATAGATCATCATGGTCTACAATGCCACAAAAGGAGGGGTAGACAACATGGACAAGCTGGTAATTGCCTACAGCTGCAAAAGGAGGACACTACGCTGGCCACTGGAGATCTTCTTTGACATGTTGGACATCTTGGCGTACAATGCTTTTGTCATCTAGATGGCACTGAACCCAGGGTGGAACAGAAGGAAGCCCCACAAGAGATGCTTCTTTATGGAAGAATTAGGAAAGGCACTGATGACACCTCACATCTTGACAGGACAGCATATTCCGAGAACCCCAGCCTCTGCAGCCATCATGAGGAGGATTCGAGGGAAGCATGCTGGTGCCCCATCCACCGGACCTACAGAACCACAATCTGTAGAGCCTGAGGTGTGTAATGCTGTTGCAGTATACTCTATGTGTGACACTCCTGCTTTGGGAGCGAGAGAGACTAGGTGCTAAGTATAATTTCTTATCTTTTCATTATTCTAGGTTATGGCCAGCACCAGGCAACAGAAGCGCTGTGGAGTGTGCGGACCCAAGAAGGACAGAAAAACACAATATACATGCATCATGTGCAAGACATACATGTGCAACACACACTCAAGAAGACTCTGCCCCTCATGTGATGTATAGGTTTGTCTGTGTTTAATGGGGCTGTGTTGTGTAGACAAAAATGGTTACTGTGTGTTTAACTTGTGCTGTGCAAACTGTCCTGAATGTTTGAAATTACTGAGGTTCAAATAAAAATCAGGCTTTCAAATAAAACAAGGCTTTTTCAGATGGGGAACTTTTCAAAGAAGCAATGATGATAATTGCAAAAACTGTGCTTAAAGATGAGAAATATGGAACCGATGTAATCTCCACTCTCTTTGATCTCCGACTGGGGGCAACTACAATGGTTAGAAGAGTGTCAGCTATGTCCGGGAACTTGGCCGATCAGCTGGACCGGTATCTGGCAAAGTGCAGGTGGTTTAGCATCCAGTGTGACAAGTCCGTGGACAGCAGCAGTACAGTACAGCTGATGGTCTTTATCCGGATAGTGTTTGATGATTTCTCCACAAAAGAATAAACTTCTGACACTACTGCCCCTAAAGACAACTATGAGGGGAGTTGACATCTAGAATGCAGTGAAGGAGTTTTTCGCGGAGAAAAAGGTACCGTTGGAAAAGCTGGTATCAGTGACTACAGACAGGGCTCCTGCTATGATTGGCCGACATACAGGATTCATCGCTCACTGTTAAGGTGACACAGAGTTCCCAAACTTTATGCATTACCACTGCATCACCAGCAGGCGTTATGTGCAAAGGTGATCGGCTTTGGGCACATGATGACTCCCATCGTGAAGATCATAAACAGCATCCACTCCAGAGCTAAACAGCATAGAACATTCAAGGTGTTATTGGAGGAGCTGTCAGCTGAATATGGTGACCTGCTACTACACATAGAAATCTGATTGCTCAGCAGGGATGAATTTTGCTTTGTTTTTTGTCAACTTTTGGGTGAAATCAAAGAGTTCATGCAATCCAAAGGTGAAGACACCTCGCTGCTGGAGGACACTGAGTGGACACTTGACCTTGCATTTTTAACGGACATTACTGGGAAACTGAACCATTTGAACTGTGAGCTGCAAGACAAAGTTAAGACTGTTTCTGACATAAGTGCTTAAAGCCCAGATGAACATTTTCTCTTTGCATTTACAGAAAAAAAATGGCTGCACTTTCCCTTTGTTCAGATGGTGCTGAGAGACAATGCTTCTGCATCTGAGACTTTTGACAAAGTTGCAGAAAAGTACTCTCAAGTCATAAACAGACAGGCAAGAGTTTGAGAACAGGTTTTGTGACATTGATAAGCTTCAGCCATGTGTGTCATTCATTTCCAATCCTTTCATGAATGTGGATACAACATGCATTGCTGAGCAACTAAGTGCAACGTTCAGCTTGGATGCTGGACAGATGGAGATTTGAAATTGTAACATTGTAAAATGATCTCCACCTCAAAGCCTATCAGGCTGCACCAAACTTCTGGTGCCTTGTTGACACAGAAAAGTACAGTGGTCTATGCACAGCAGCTATGAAAGCTGTCAGCCTGTTTGGTTCAACCTATCTTTGTGAATCAGCCATTTCTGATATGAACTTAAGAACAAACACAGAACATGCCTCACTGATGCACATCTGCAAGACTCACTCAAAGTTGCAGGGTCAAGTTACACCCCAGATTACAATACACTGGTGAACAGCATGCAATGCCAGGCTTCCCACAAATGGACAAAGAAACAGATAACAGATGTTCTCAGTGGCAACATGGCAGTGCAGGGCAAAGTTGAATTCAAGTATTGAAAAATTGCAACAAATGTGTTTGTAAAATGTAACATGATAATTTTGTTAAAAATCTGAAAGTTTATTTTTGCATGTTACACAATTGATAATTTGTACAAATATTGTGCAACATAGTGCATGATTTGTTAAAAATTGTTAGTGGGACATTGTGATTTCCTAGGAATGTTGCAGAAGTGAATTGAAAATGTAAATACTTGCAGAGATTTATAGAAATAAAGTGTTGCATAATGATATTTATCTGTTTCCTACCGTGTTAAATCATTAATTATTGTGAGAAATCATTAACATGATCAGTGTCTTCACATAGATGAATATCATTAATTATTAATACTAACATATAATTAAAGATAAATTGAGCAAATTTGTTATTTCAGAAGTGTGTATCAAACTGGTAGGCCTTCGCATTAATCGGTATCCAAGAAGTAGCTCTCAGTTTCAAAAAGGTTGGTGACCCCTGGTCTAAGTACAGTATCTTCGGGTATTGTTAGGGGTGGGCGTGACATAGGAGGTAGCACAGATCATCCCCTAATCATATGGTCAGCAGTTTGATTCTCCAGTCCACATGTCAAAGCATCTTTGAGCAAGACACTGAACCCCTAGTTGTTCCCAGCGATATCACCAGTGCATGAATGTGTGTTTGTGTGTGCAATTGGAATGGGTGAATTGGAATTAGTGTAAAGCACCTTGAGTGTACTTCAATGAGCAGAAAAGTTATACAAGTATGAGACCATTTACCATTTGAGGGTAAAATGGAGCGTGAGATTGCCAGATAGATTGGGGCAGTGTCAGCAGTAATGCAGGCCATGTACTGGACCGTTGCGGTGAAGAGGGAACTGAGCAAGAAGGCAAAGTTTTTAATTTACTGGTCAGTCTGTTTTCCAACCCTCACTTTCTGTATGGTCACCAGCTTTGGTAGTGACCAAAAGAATGAGATCATGAATACAAGTGGCTTAAATGAATTTCCTCCAAAGGGCAGCTAAACTCAGCTGTATAGATAGGGTGCAAGTTCAGACATCCAGAGGGAGCTCAGAGTAGAGCTGCTGCTCCTTCGCATCAAAGACAACCAGTTGAGGTGGCTCAGCATCTGGTGAGATTCCTCCTTATGCCTTCATTTAAAGGTGGGAACACCTCAAGATTGCACACAAGAAGCTGGAAAGTGCTGCTGGAGAGAGGGATGCCTGGACTATTTTGCTTACCCTGTTGCTCCTGTGGCCTAATTCCAGATAACTTGCAGTAAAGGGATGGCTGGATGTAATGTAATGTAGCAACTCCGTATTAGCTGATCTTGTTAATGACACACTGTAGCTTACAGTAGGCTACTTTAAATCCCTTAGTGCCTGACTGCCACAGTCTGTCAAAAGTCATATTCACTGTCATATTCAGTCAAATCTGAACACAGATATGATACACATTTCAGATTCAGTATGACTTTAATTATCTCAAATGTCCATTGCAAATAAACATCCATAAACCCGCTGAGAAACTGTAGAAAGAATTTGCTCCTTAGAATGCTTTAATTTGCCAGAGTATCAAACTAATGCATTGATAGTTGGCAGTATATCCAGTTATACATAGCAAACAGCAACTGTTAAGAGTGAATTTAGCATTCTTAATTTGCTGAAATGTAAACAAATATAGGCTTAAAAAACAGGCTCATGTTGTAGGCCGCATCATAACTCACTGAATCCATGACAATACTATTAATGTTTCCTGTTCTTGTAAATATGTATCAACAAACCTGACAGCAGTGTAACTCATTTGATTAACAGATGATTGGCAAATAATAACTTGATGTCAGAGGGCTGTCTGTGTGTTTGACTGGGTTGCATTTGAAGCAGGTTTATTCAGTGAAGTTGTGTTGTTTAATGTTTGTACTGTTCATCCATGTGTGTTGTTTAATGTTTGTACTGTTCATTCATGGTGCAACACTAGTTTATACATATATTCTCTGAAGTTTTAGCAAGCTACTGGTACAGTAGCTCATGGATTCCAGAGAAATTCCATCCATCCATCCATTTTCTATACCACTTAGTCCCAAATGGGGTCATGGGGGGCTGGAGCCAATCCCAGCCAGCTGTGGGCAAAATAAGAAATAATTTTTCCACTGTTATTTTACTGACTCAAAAAGCTATACCTCTGCCTATGCCTCTGCAGATTAGCTCTGTGTTTTTGCAAGCAATTCAGATATATCAGTTCCATATCAAAGGCGAAAGTTGTCATCAGTTAAGTGCTGCAGAACCAACCTGCAGTAATGCAGTGTAGTCCATCAGTGGCTTTAGCACAGTGTAGTCAGCACTGTGTGCATTATGTACAGCGAAGCTTCTCCTCCAACTGCCTTCTGCAGCATTTCTCTGCCAACATGGCCTCTGTGTAATTGGAACAAATGGTTTATTAATACGGTTTGATACCAATCAGGTCAAATGACCTTGGCAGTGCAGAGGAGAGGCTGGAGGCTGCACTAGAGTGTACATTAAGGAGATGGCAGCAGGTATTACTCTCAGCGACTGTATGCCGATCTCAGACCTGCAGCTCAGTTAATAATGTGGAAGCAACACACTTTCCATCACTCTTAATAGAGATATTGTCATAGCCCTGCCACTGCCAAGGTCTGCAGAGCCGATGGGAAATAGATGGCTCTCCTACCCTCCCCCTTTGTGGGGATGACTTTTCATAAACTAATGTCTGTCCGTTCACTCCCAAGGCTCATTTAATCCTTGCAATTGATGCTGTTATCATCAGGGTGACACAAAGCAGCTCATTACATTAATAAGTAAATGGTAAATGATCTTATACTTCTATAGCACTTTTATATGCATTGCAGCACACTCAAAGCGCTTTCACACTGTTTGCCCATTCACCCATTCACACTCCCAAGCACTCACACACCGGTGATAGGGGATGGGGTACACCAAAGTGCACATCCCGTCTATGAGCTACTGGTCAGACAGTAGAGTACGCTCAGCCAGAGACATCAACTCAGCTGTGACAAAGGATGCTAAAGGAAGTTCTGCCAGCTGTACAGCGACTCTCCTCTGTGTCGGGGAAGGTATGTCCTCCTCCAACAACAATAAATAAATACACATTTTATTTATATTGAAAGCCTTACTTTTACCTTATTGTACAGTTATTTTTAGATTATCCACTCATGTACAATTAACTGTTTGCTATACATTCAAAATTATCTGACATCATTATTGTACTGTAGTGATAAATCATACCTGCAATTAATCTGACAGTCTGTATCTGTCACTATTTGATTATCAAAAATACTCCAGTTTTCACCTATATTCAGTGAAGATATCACTATTCCCCATTAGTGTGGCACTGATCATTTTATTGAAAAAAAAAAATGCCTGAAATGGGAACAGTCCATAAACAACAACACTACAGTGTAGACAGTAAAGTATCTGAACATGCTTGAAAATAAAAAGTGATCCAAATGAAAATTATTTTCAGATTGTATGACTGTACAGTGGAACAGTTATAACTTCCATTCTCCATATTGCTTTGAAAGTGCATTAAGTAGGGAACACCAAAAAAACCAACCAGTACAATGCAACTACTGAAAATGAATACTACATTTTTTATGTTAAGATACAACTTTGTACAGTGGAACAAATATAGCAGTGTTTGTCCAGGTCACTTTAATGAATAAAGTGATGAAAATTGAAACTAGAGCTTGTTTGATGAGATGCCAACTACTGAATGTATGGTGGAACAAATATATTTTTTTGAAATTTCTAATGAATACAGTGATGAAAATTGCTTACACTTTTGTACAGTGGAACTTTTTTTAAATTTATTTTTGATAAAATGCAGCTCCTGAAAATTAAAACTAGTTCCAATGCCACCTTTATTTACAGAGTGGCTCACTCCTACAACTTGTCCAGAGATGTTAAGTGTTCATAGCTGTCATACTGTCTGTTGTCCAGTCCTTTTGGTGGGGACATCATTTTAAAGGGGAAAAAATTATTTTTTCATGTCCGTGTTGCCTTGTCACATAATTTACACGTCTGCACTCATGAAACTTTTGTTCCTACTTCTGAGCCACAGTCTTTAAGCTTACACTTACACAGGATAACTTTTGCCCAGAATGGAGCTCTGCCCAGTACTGTGTGATGTGCTGCCTGTCTGGGATTATTGGCACTGTTTGAGTGTCTGATGTGGATGGACCAGCAGTCTCAGTGGCTGCCTGACTGGCTGATAGGCTGTGTTGAGAGGGGCAACAATCACCACGTCTGTACGACTATATAATGCATTAAAATGAATCTGAGCTACTACTTTCATGTTTTTTTAAATGCATACATTATGCTCAGCATACCCACTTGCTGGTGAGGATGGCAGGGAGCATGGCTTGATAAGCCTCACTCAGCTGTGACAGAACAACATAATCTCATGCAAACCACTGGCCCACTGTTCCACCTTCTGCGCCCCTGGCTGCCTTTGTGCATGGTCCACAGCACAGGACCTGAGTCAGCATTGTGTACCCATTAGACGCATCACAGATCACAGTCGGCTTAGTCACCAACTATGATGAACATACAAGGAAGTTGTCTCCGGTGCAGAGGCTCTCAGTGTGTTTTTATGCAACAGGCAATAGAACAGTGCAGACAAAGGTAGAGGAAGTGTGGGAGAAGGCGGAGATGCAGTGCTAAAAATTATATACACATCTCGAGCTACCATGCTGGTGCATGTAGGGGTACTATTTAGCTCCTCTTTGCTGCTCTGATCTCCCTTGTCACTGTGTTCCTGGCCTGCCTGTACAGGATCCCATCCCCACCTCTATAGGCCTCCTCTTTGGCACAATAAAGCTTCTTGAGTTTTACTTTGAACCAGGGCTTGCTGTTGTTGTATGTGCAGAGGGTCTTGGTGGGCACACACATATTCTCAAAAAAGCTGATATATGATGTCAAAGTGTCAGTGAGGTCGTCCAGGTTGCTAGACACAGCTTCAAAAACACTACAGTCTGTATAATTGAAACAGGCCTGTAGCTTTGACTTAGCCACTTCGGTCCATCTCTTCACTGTTTTGATCACAGCTTTAACATTCTGCCTATATGCTGGCATAAGATGGATCATGCAGTAATCAGAGAGAGACCGGGGGCTGCACAGGGACAGAGCCGTAGCTGTCTTATTGCTGTGTAGCGGTGGTCTAATGTGTTTTTGTGTCTGGTGGTACAACTGACATGCTGTCTGTATTTGGGCAGCTTGTGGGTGAGGTTTGCTCTGTTAAAAATGTTAACATTTAAAAATCCCCTAGAACATGAGCAATGAGTCCTGGTGTTTCTGTTTCATGCTCATTATCTGGTCAGCTAGGTTCTGCAATGCAATGTTAGTAGGGGCCTGGGGCGGCATATAAACACCGACCAAAATGAACAAAGAGATTTCTCTCAGTGAATAAAATGGTCTGCAGTTAAGGAATAGTACTTCCAAGTCCAAGTTATAATTTTTACCAAACACTGACATCTTTGCACCAATCTTCATGTATTTAGAAGTAAATTGTGCCTCCCCTCGACTTTCCAGTTAGCTCCTTCACTCAATCCACTCTGTGGATCTGGAAACCTGGGAGTATAACAGCCTCATCTGGGGTTGAGTCATTTAGCCACATCTTGACAAACCACAACGCTGCTGAACGTGAGAAGCCAGAATTAGCTCAGTTGATGAGAAGCAGTTTGGCCATTTTGTGGGCTAGAGAACAAACGTTCACTAGATGGATAGCCGGGAGTGGTGTTCGGAGGACCCGCTGTCATAGCCTGACTCGGGCGCTGGCTTGCTTTCCCCTGTGGCGTCTCTTGTAGGTCTCAAGGATCGTTGCTGCTCTGCCAGCCAAAATGTCCAAACAACTCTCCCATCCTTAAAAACAGGAGAAAAGGTGTTCAGAGTGAAGCTTTGGATATTTTAGAGCTAGTGAAAGTATTCTGAGATAGCTTGCAAGAGGTTGAAAATGACAAAAACAACATACTAGAGCACATCACTGAGGTGGCTGTACACAGCACCATGATCTATCTTGTGATGTACCTGCAAAACATACAGTGCATGTACAAAAAAACAAATAAAGTCTAAGCAGCATATGACTAATTTTTTTGTATTTGCGTGGTTACATATAGTAATCAATATTCATTTGTAATGTAATAACTAACACTAAGCAGGTAATGGGAGCCATACCTAGCCAGACTTGTAGAGGTGCACATTCCTTCCTGTACCCCTGCACCTATCACCTCAAGGACACTTCAGGGAGTACCTCCACACTCCAACAGGCTGCCACACAAAGACATGGCTTCGAACAAAGAAAAAAAAAAAGACGTGCACCTGGCAGAGCACCCCTGACATAGCCAGAAGGTTCTGGCACATAAAACCACATGCCTGAGTTCATAACCTGTAGCCTCATGAACATGACCAGTTTTATCTGTATAGATTTGAACAGCCCGCTTTGATCACTCAGAGGTAGTTCAGTGTATATGACCCTAGGTTGTGGATGGGGACTCTGTGGGCTGCACAGTGTACTTTGACTGCTTGACCTGGGCACATATACTGTAACTACATTAACACAACTGTTATGATGTCAATGAAGTTGGCACAAAAATATTAATGAATGAGGTGCTTTTCAGTTAAAGATGATCTGTTTTCCCCAACATAATTTTTTATGCATTAAATTATGAATATGAGATTACATCAAAAAGTACTGTGGGGAAGATACACTCGGGGGCATTTTCCACCAAACCACGAAGGGGCATCTGCCCCATATGTTTGATTGATCATCAATTACTACACAAGCCAATTTTGTTTTTCCTAAGAAATTGGAAACTATCCTCATGAATCTAATGACTGCAGTAGCATGTGAGTATGTCTGTATTTGGTAAAACATAGCAAAGCAGAATTAGATCAAGTTGCCTTAAAATCTGTTGTACAGAACCAAGCACCAGAAACTAGGAGCTTTAAAATGGTTAACAGCATCAGTCAGAGGTGGAAAATAACTGAATACATTTACTGAAGTCCTGTTCTTAAATACATGGACTTGGATGTATCTGTACATTTTTATTTTTTGCTATTAAAAAGAAAGTCACTTTCGGCTTTTCCAGTTTTACGGGTCGCCACAGCGAATCCTCACACTGACAACTCATGTTGACATTTGGCATGTGTTTTATGCCGGGTGCCCTTCCTGACGCAACCCTGATTCGAACCCAGGGCGCAGTGGCAAGAGCGCTGCGCCTTAACCACTAGCCTACCAGGAACTTATTTATTAAAAAATTATACTTTTTACTCATTGCATTTGACTCGACTGTAGGGGCTTTTTATTTCTCAGAATTAGATTAATAAGACAAAATACAGTATAATCATAAGACTTGACTATTGATCCCTGGTGGGAAAGTCAAAAACTACTTAAAATTATAAACATATAATATAGTTAACATTAGC
This sequence comes from Monopterus albus, assembly GCF_001952655.1. NCBI lineage: Eukaryota > Metazoa > Chordata > Actinopteri > Synbranchiformes > Synbranchidae > Monopterus > Monopterus albus. The sequence goes on along the minus strand of NW_018127920.1, from coordinate 6,205,994 downwards.
ACCACTTTTACCAAGTTAAATGTGATGCATTCATCATTAAAGTCCAATAATATGATATACTTTCAGTAGGATGGCAATAACACTGACTCATTGTATTTTGAATACCCACTACTATAACCAGTAAATTCTGGCTTCATCTGTGGGGGAGGGACTTAAAGACCAAAAAAATTTTGGACAAATAACTTGAGAGAAACCATTTAAGAAAACTACAAAAAGATAAGATGTCTGAATTACCATGAGTGCTCGCAGTAATTCAGACGCACAGCTTTCAACTCCTGGTGCTCCGGACAGACTAAGACTTTTTCACCAGTATAAATGATATATTTTTCATTAAATGTCATCGAATATGATATATGTTAAAAACACAGAACTGATTAATCATTTGCTGATTTGTGGTGCAAATGTCATTTCTGCTTCAGTGTGGGGTGTGTGGCTGCAGTCATTTGCTATGGTTGATCAAGTACTTAAACTTACAACCTTTATAACTTCAAGTGGAATAACTTTATAAAAGGCAAGTCCTAAAATGTGTTGACAATATAAGAATAAGCCTTATTTATTTACTAAGGTAGAATATGATTAAAAGAACGGTAAAAGGAGTTTTTTTCTAACACATACTCTTCCCCACCCTGAACCATCTTGTGGGGAAGGATAAGTCTGTGCATGGTGATGGTGCCTCTGACTGCCTGTGGGTACAAACTCTTCTTGAGCTTGTTGGTATTAGTGTGGTACCAGTGACTCGCTCTGCTTCCCTTACCACTCTCTGCAGGCCTTTCCTGTCCTTTTCTGTACAGTTGGTGAACCATGCTGTACAGCAGTAGGTCAGGAGGCTCTCTATTGTCAATAAGTAAAAGATGGTCAGCAGGTGGCAGGGGAGATGAGCGTGTTTTAGCTTCCTTAAGTAAAGCCTCTGTTGGGCCTTCCCCCTCTGATGGGAGATGTGTGTAGTCCAGGTGAGATCAGTTGGGCTATGCCCAGTTTGCTCAGCTTCTGAATTAGCTTATGGGGAACAACTGTTTTAAAAGCTGAGCTGAAATCTATGAACAGCATCCTTACATAGGTGTTTTTCTGGTCCAGATGTGTAAGGGCTGTGTAGAGCGTTGTGATGAGTGCATCCTCTGCTGAACTGTTTGTGTGATATGTGAACTGATGTTGGTCCAAGTCAGCAGGGATGGCGGCTTTAAGATGCGAGAGGATAAGCCTCTCAAAGCATTTAGTGATGATAGGGGTAAGAGCCACTGGGCAATAGTCATTGAGGCAGTTCACCATGTTTTACTTTGGCACTGGGAAGATTTTGGTTACCTTAAGACAGGTGGGTACCATGGACTGCAAGAGTTAAACATTCAAGATGGTCATGAATACTCCTGCTAATTGATTTCCACAGTATCTGAGGATCCTACCCATGACTCCATTTCTCCAGGTCCAGCTCATCAAAAATTCTCTAGTCCGCATCTTCAGTCTTTCAGGGCTGTGGTGGCTTCTTTAGTCCATACATCGACCGTCTTTGTAGATGTTTTTTTGTCTGCAATTGAGTTTCTTGTATGTCGGGATTAAAGATGGGGCCAGGTGATCAGAGTCGGGCTGGCTTTGTAGGCATTTAAAATGTTACAATAAACCTGATCTAAAATATTCTTCTGTCTTGTTGGGACATTTACATACTTACAGAATTTGGGCAGAACCGACTTCAAATTAGCCTGATTAAAGTCCCCTTCTACTATAACCACGCTGTCTGGTTGTGTAGATAGTTGTTGATTGATGGAGTGGAGTGATGCTTTTAATTATAAAAATATATTTTTATAGTGTGTTGTTGCTACTTACTCATGTAAAGATCTCCATATCTCTTCCACCACAGCTGTCTATAGTGTAGACTGGGTAAACAGTTTTAGACTTGTTGACTTTACTTCCTTTCAAAATGATTTGTCTGCTACCAGCTGTTACACATGCATCTAAATGGTACTGTAGCATGCTGGGTGGACAACTATAATTAATTCATGTGTATGTTCATAGGTTCAGACCAGTCTTCTCTGTTCCAGTGACCAAATTATTGCTATAATTATATTCAGATTTGTCACTAAACACAGTGTAACTGTGACTATACAGTCAGGGAAAAAAATATTTGAACCCCAGCTGATTTTCTAAGTTTGCCCACTAACAAAGAAATGATCAGTCTACAATGTCAATGGTAGGTTTATGTGAACAGTGAGAGACACAACAATAACAAAAAAATCCAGAAAAATGCATTACAAAAAAAAAGTATACATTAATTTGCATTTTCATGAATGAAATAAGTATTTGATCCCTTTGCAAAACGTGTTTCAGTACTTGGTGGTTAAACCTTTGTTGGCAATCACAGAAGTCAGACGTTTCTTGTAGTTGGCCACAAGGTTTTCACACATCTCGGGGGGGATTTGACCCACTCCTCTTTGCAGATCCTCTCCAAGTCATTAATGTTTCATGGCTGATGTTTGGCAACTCGAACCTTCAGCTCCCTCCACAGATTTTCTATGGGATTAAGGTCTGGAGACTGACTAGGCCACTCCATGACCTTCATATGCTTCTTCTTGAGCCAATCCTTTGTTGCCTTGGCCGTGTGTTTTGGGTCATTGTCATGCTGGAATACCCAACCACGACCCATTTTCAATGCCCTGACTGAGGGAAGGAGGTTCTCACCCAAGATTTGACGGTACATGGCCCCATCCATCCTCCCTTTGATGCGGTGCAATTGTCCTGTCCCCTTGGCAGAAAAACACCCCCAAAGCATAATGTTTCCACCTCCATATTTGATGGTGGGGATGGTGTTTTTGGAGTCATAGGCAGCATTCCTCCTCCTCCAAACACGGCGAGTTGAGTTGATGCCAAAGAGCTCGATTTTGGTCTCATCTGACCACAACACTTTCACCCAGTCTTCCTCTGAATCAGTCAGATGTTCAGTGGCAAACTTCAAACGGGCCTGTAGATGTGCTTTCTTGAGCAGGGGGACCTTGCGGGCACAGCAGGATTTCAGTCCTTCACGGCGTAGTGTGTTACCAACTGTTTTTTTGGCGACTATGGTCCCAGCCGCCTTGTGATCATTGACAAGTTCCTCCCGAGTAGTTCTGGGCTGATTCCTCACCGTTCTCATTATCATTGAAACTCCACAAGGTGAGATCTTGCATGGAGCTCCAGACCGAGGGAGATTGGCAGTTAATTTATGTTTCTTCCATTTGCATTGCTTCTGTGGACAGGTCTCTTTTATACAGGTAATGAGCTGAGAGGGCTCCCAATGTCCGCTCGTTACCTGTATAAAATACACCTGGGAGCCAGAGATCTTGCTGACTGATAGGGGATCAAATACTTATTTCATTCATGAAAATGCAAATTAATGTATAACTTTTTTTGTAATGCATTTTTCTGGATTTTTTTGTTATTGTTGTGTCTCTCACTGTTCACATAAACCAATTGACATTGTAGACTGATAATTTCTTTGTTAGTGGGCAAACTTAGAAAATCAGCTGGGGTTCAAATAATTTTTTCCCTGACTGTATTCTTCTGCTGCTAATATTCTGTTGACCTGATTAGGTCCCATACATTTTCATTTTTATCTGTTCATATTTTTATATTGACTTGTACAATTTTTATGTTATTTATGTAAATAATGTGTCTTTGAGGCAGAGAACTGACGGAAGAAATTTAGTTATGCTATGCATAATGTCAGTAAAGATTCTTGACTTGACTTATCAGCAAATTTGGTCTTTAAATTCTTTAAATTGTATGTACTTTAAATTATATAAAACATAAACAAGCTTTAAATATATGACATGTACTGTAAGACCCAGTTCTTTAATTGAGAGCCCGAGAACAGAAAACAGAAGAGGACTGTATAAAATCAACAGAAAATTTAATCGAAGTCTGGTCACATGTCAAGCCATACAGCGCTGGGTTCAGAGGGAGTTTCTGCAGGAAGCCCATCATCAAAGAGCGCCGGACTATTGTCTGTAGTTCCACTTATCTTCGTGGAAACATCACTTCCTTTCGGGTGTGGAGCTTGTGTATCACCTGTTACGATTAACCTGTAACTTAGGTAGGAATCATGGTATTTTCTTTTAAATGCAGCTTTCTTTTTGCTGGCAGTCTGTGACCCTTCTGCTGTCCCATCGTTTGCTCGTTCCTTCCCGAAAAAGCTCTCCAGTGAATTTTGTTTTTGGCTCATTTTTTTAAAAGGGTTAGCTTGTGTCACTGATGCGTAAAATGACATGCCAGAGTCAAGTGCGGTAGTGAGGCAAGGGCGAAAACAGTCGTTTTTCAAACTAAGACTAATAAAAGAAAAATAACTATAATTTTAACCACAAAATTTTTTTCTTTGCGGCCCGGTAACAAATGACTGGTACCGGGCGTTGGGGACCCCTGCTGTACAGGATCATTCCTGGACATGCAGTAACTTCAAGCCCTGTATTTTTCTCCACATCCTCTGGTCACAGTGCAGCAGCAGGAGAGAAAATATATCGACAAAAACCGCAGTCAAAAAAATCCAACTTTTACAATGGTACTGGTGGATGTCAGGCAAGCTCCTATGAATGCGC
>NW_018127920.1:6194640-6199345 GCF_001952655.1 Monopterus albus | reverse complement strand
GCACCCAACAGCCTGAGCTAGACATCCTGTCTGCCTTACACATTTCTAGACAACAAATCCCTAAATATCTACCTAACTAAGAAAATACCTAACACCTCTCATACCTTTAGTTCCCTTTAGTTACCTCTCATAACTTTAGTTCCCTTTGGTTACCTTTCATAACTTTATCTTACTTGTTTATACATATTACAGCTGTATTGATTATTGTACAGAATTACTGAACTTTGGTTACTTTCTAATATATTTATTTTCCTTGCTTATATGTCTTACAATTGTAATGAGGTAGAATCTGCTTACTTTCTGCAACTTCTGAATGTCTGCATTCCCCAGGCAACCAGACGGCCTATTTACATTTTAACAAAGCCCCGCTAGCCCACACCTGGACCCACATAGCATATCCCAAGTTCTGCCCCACCAAGGGATGTCTTTCACACACAAGGGGTCTCATCACCTGAGATGACCACTTGGCCAGTTTAGCATATTTATTGTCTCACACACACATAGGAGGCTTGCAACCCAGTCAACCCATTTTTTCTGTGTGCTTGATCAAGACCAAGTTACCACATGAGACACACACACACACACATACACCTAGACTTTAACACATTGAAACAAGGGGAGCTCCGGTTCACACCAAATGGACAATAGGATCAAAAGCTGTTGAATGTTGTACCAGGGCGGAGCAGCCCAAGAAGATAAAATGCAGAGTAAAAAATGATTCAAGATCCAGAAGTTGCTTTTCCTGCGGGAGCTCTATCTCTCTGAATCCAGCGCTGTAAGACTTTCCTGTAATCAGACTTTCAGTAAACTTTCTGTTGATTTTAAACAGTCCTCTCCTGTCTTCACTTCTCGTGCTTCCAACAAAAGAATTGGGTTAATTTCTATTTGACTAAGAAATTACCTAAAATGTTTTTCACGACACTTACAATGCGTTTTAAGCAGACACAACACCAAAACATAAATTTTAGTCATTAGAATCCTTAAACCTACTACCTCTTGTTGAGGCCATACTGTACAATTCCCTGCTGCTGAGTGTGTAAGATTTGATTCTTATAAGCTCTAGTTACTTTATAAGCTTTAGTTACCTTTCATAACTTTATTTTCCTTGTTTATACATATTACAGCTGTATTGATGATTGTCCAGAACTACTGAGCTTTGGTTATTCTGAATACATTTATTTTCTTTGCTGATATATCTTACAATTGTAATGAAGCAGAATCTGCTTACTTTCTGTAACTTCTGTTGAGACTGGATGGCCTTTTTGCATTTTAACAGAGACCTGTTGGCCTGTTTTACACTCACACCTCGACCCACTTATCATATCCCAAGTTCTGCTTTGTCTTGGGGTGTCCTGTAGAGCCAGGGGGCCCACAACCTGAGATGACCACCTGGCCAGTTTAGCATACTTATTAGCATCACACACACGGGGCCTGCAACTCAGGCCACCCACTGTTCGGTGCTCGATTAAGATCAAGCTGCCACCTGAGAGACACACACACATGTTAGGTTATTTCTTAGTTAGATAGATATGGATTAGAGATCTGTTGTCTAGAAATGTTTAGTGCAGACAGGGTGACTAGCTTTGCTGTAACTATTCAGCCTGCAGGGACTGCAGGCACGCCAAGGTTACAGGAAAAGAGCTTTTAGGGTCAACTGTAATGCTAGTCTTAATATTTGTCTTAATGTGTAAGGTTATGTCCAATTGTTTAGATACACACCACGAAAACAACAGTCACGCACCTTGACTTTGCCTCATGTTTTGGCTAAACGATAGAGCAGCTGCAAAGCTTGCTTATCGGGTGGCGTCACGGTTTGACGCCCCTTGTAGCATGGGCTAGCCCAAAAATGATTAATATTATATAGGTTGTTGGGTCCAGACATCTTCAGCTTTTCTGCTGCCTGCGCGCAGGCAGAGGGGTGAGAGAGCTCTGGACGTGTACTGTGAATTTTACCTTAGTTAGATAGATATTCAGAGATTTGTTGTCTAGAAATGTTTAGTGGAGACAGGATGTCTAGCTCAGGCTGTTAAATGCTCAGTTCATTTTCATGTGCTTGCAGACTGCATCTAGGCCAAGGTTAATTAAATCATACAAAGGCTGCAGGCAAGGATGGTTGTTATTATTAACTGTAAGGCTAATCTTAATATTTGTCTTAATGTGAAATGTCATGTCAAATTGTTCTTAGATATACACCACAAATCAACAGCCACACACCTTGACTTTTCCTCATGTTTTGACTATCGTTATGGTCAGCTGTAAGCTGGCATATCAGGTGACATCTCGGTTTGACGTGCCTGCGTAGGATGGGGCTAGCCCAGAATGATTAATATTGTATAGGTTTGTTGGTTCAGGGTCTTTCATCTTTCCAAGCTGCCGGTTGGTTGCAGGTTGGTGGTGGGAGAGATCTGGACGTGTAATGTTAATTTTACCTGTGATCCTCTGAATAAACCAGTACGGTTATTTTTTATAAAATCTAAAGTGGTCTACTCCGTCTTTTGTGAGTTCCTGGTTTAAAAGAGCCGGAAGAGGCTTTGTACATGAAACAGAGCTTATAATTCCAACAAGGAAGTGTGAGCTCCGGCTCACACCAAATGGCCAATAGGATCACAAACTATTGAAGCACCACTGTCCAGGGCAAAGCAGCCCAAGAAAATAAAATGTATTGTAAAACTTAATTCATGGGCCAGAGAAAGAAATTCCTGCGGGAGCTCTTGTCTTTCTGATCCCAGCGCTGTAAGATCTACCAGTGCACAGACTTCCAGTAAACTTCCTGTTGATTTTAAATAGTCCTCTCCTGTCTTCACTTCTCGCACTTTCAATAAAAGAATTTGGGTAAAATCTAAGAAGTGGAATATTAGTTCATGCCTTTTCTGCTCTCTTCTGTGCTAAAGAATTTTAACCTTAATCACTCCTGTGCAGTGCAGCTCTCTGCTCTGTGCTCCCAAAAAGCATGTCTTTCCTGAACTTTTAACATGAATTCTTTAGTGCCTTGATGCTTTTTGTAGGGATGGTGCAGGACCTTCTTTCTCGAGCCACTTGTATGTCTGCTAACCTTGGACTGTGCTCAACTGAAACATTTCCTCCAGTGCTCTCACTGTCTTTATGATGAATACTGGCAAATAAAAAGAAACCAGGTTTCACTGTACAATCTTAAATGTACCTTTTAGAAATAAAAATGTTATATATCACATTATTATAAATGATGGTAGCACCGACAGTGTGGATATTGTTGTTGTTGGTTTTGTTATTACTATTATTTTACTATCTCAAAATCTCACACCTGTCAGCCAAAACCAGACCAGGCTACTGAAGTGTAGAAAATGACAATATTGGAGTTGTATTAGTGGTACTTCTTATTTTATTTGTAATATAATCATTACATCATCTATTACCAATGCCACTGTTTTTATTCAATGTTATTATTACTCTATTATATCTTTGTTATGAGTACTGCTATTATTGCTATCATAATATTCACTCGCATTAATATACAACCTGGCCCACCACTTCTTTTCTCATCCCTTTATTTTCTCATTTATTTTGCTCTTACAGTTACTGTTTTTTGTTTAGTTATTTATTTATTCATTCAGTCATCTTCTTTCTTATCAACAAACCAGGAGGAGCTGTCTAGAGGACACTCTGCCCTGTTCCCAGCAGCTGGGCCATGTGACTTGGGGTTGCTCCTAGGGACTGTAGTGGGAATTTTATGGTAGGGCCCCTTTTAAGGTACATCTGGTCAAGGATAACTAGAGAGAAGAGTTGATGACTGTCAGCAGACAGGGTGTTATCATATTATCATTATGATGTGTATAACTGTAGTCTTAGCCATAATATGTTCTTATGTTTAATGTCATGACATGTTACTAGAAGTCGTGTGAGAATGTTTTTAGCTACACACCACTTAATCAACAGACATACACACACATTGATTTGCTTCATGTTTTGACTACTGCTATGGCCAGCTGCAAAGCTGGCACCAGAGACATCGCGGTTGACGTTCCTGTGTAGTATGGGGCTAGCCAAACCGAAGAGATAAATGTATAGGCCTGGTTTGGTTCAGGGTCTTTCATCTTTCATCTGCCTGCGTGCAGGTTGGAGGTGCAAGATGCCTGAGCGTGTAATGTTAATTTTTGCCTGTGTTCATGGAATAAATCAGCACTGTTTTGTAGTTACTTGGACTGCCTCATCTCTCAGAGTCAGTATGGTAAAAAGTATCGGGTGCAACAAGAGGTAGCACTCTGTTCTGGGAACTTCTCTCCATCAGACTGGTTTAGACATTCTGTTTAGAGATCGCTCCTTTCTGCAGAAATAAATATGTAATAACTTTCAGAGTTGATGTTAAGTTTTTATTTTACACTCACCAAGCTTTAATAGATAATTTTGCCACAACAGGACCCTCTTCCATGGACAACAGGGTACCAGAAAGGTTGGGTCACTATGTCCCTTCCCTCCAGTACATATAACATCACCGGACTGCTGACCCATCTTAGACAAGCCCTCTTCTCAGGGTCTAGGAGCTGTTTAGGAGAGGAACACATCAATGGGCCAATTCTCTCCTGTCAGGGTCAGGGGCTGACCCCAAGGTACATATTTCTAGGTACAGCAATTAAATGAAATCATGATAAAGACATGATAAAGAATAAAACAGAGGAAAGGTTTACCAACAAGGGGGGGGGGCTACGTAGATTGTTAATATTGTACAAAA
>NW_018127920.1:6191342-6194001 GCF_001952655.1 Monopterus albus | reverse complement strand
CACAAGTAAGCCAGTTTTGGCGCTCAAGTGACCGAGATGTAACCGAGAGAATGCGGTCATTTTTCAAAATAAAAGATCGTTCAGACTCAGATAATAAATAAAACGGAAATAATTAATGATTTCTTGTGCGGCCCGGTACCAATTGATCCACGGACCGGTACCGGTCCGCGGCCCGGGGGTTGGGGACCACTGCTCTGGATGACCCTGCTGAGCCCATATGGAGCTAGGTGGTGGCATATATTTATATACAGTATGTGTATGTGTTTATATTAACAGACTGCATTGTGTTGAACACACCCACACAACACACCCTCACTCTTGTAAATGTCCTGTATCCATTGTTTTATCTTCTATGTTCTGTCTTCTGCCCTGTTAACTTTCTATTTTGTGTATTTTCTGCCACTAGAGAAATTTAAAACTCACCAGCCTGAAGGTTTAGGTCAACAAAAAATTGTAGATTAGTTGCTCTTTTAATATAATTCCCACTATTATTTGTTCCAGTAAAAAGTTGCACCTTGGAGTAATGCCCAGAAACAAATGGGTTACTATAGGCAGGTCACTCAACAGTGAAATTAGTAAAACTCTAACAGTGACTCTAATGCAAAGTGTGAATACAATTACCCTGAAGCTGACTTGGATCCTGTTATTCACCAGCCTTCCACACTGTGCTTTTCTTCCTGTCTTAGAATAAAATTATGCATAAATATGCTCTTTATGGAGCTTTGGCAGTTTGTGATTATAAAACTACACAAAGGCTCACAATTAAGGGTGCGATGAATAAAGTTGTAAATGAGTTTGCATGCTTCTGATTCTTGTTTTACAAGAAGCTGCTTTGCTAGGCAAGATTCAGTGGACCAACCACTGCACAATTCATAGAGCACTTTATTTTTACTGAAGAGAAGACAGTGCTTTAAGGATTTATTTATTTTTTTTACAATACATTATATAAATCCTCAAGGCTGAATGCTCAAAGCAAAGAGGCAAACAAAGGGAAATAGACCAAAGATGCCATGAAAATAAATAATAAAAATTTATTAACAAAAGAAACATTACACAAAGAGAAGCAGGTGCATGGTAGGTGTGTGTAAAATATGGTTGAATGTTTTTAGGAAATATAATGGGAACCATGCAAAGAACATGGAGACTATCTCTCTGAGATTCCCATGATTTTCTAGTGACTGGAAACACTGGGCCCAACTGCCCCCCAGTTGGCTGAGGAAGAAGGCCCAACCTATAAATTACTTGTTGGACAAGAGACGAGGAAACAAAGCACAGCTGGATATGACCAATGAACAGTGAAAGGCTTTACCAGCTCCACTTCATCAGGGTCCTGTGATGTACCTGCACTGCCCTAGGTTAAGGAAAATTAAGGACAAAATTAACATTTACACAAAAATAAATCACCACCCAAACATTTTTATCACAGCATAAATGTGACATATGATGAAAGAAATGCAATTGGCCCAAAAAAAATGTGACAATGAGAGTGAAAAGAAAAAAGTTACCTGATGAGGAGCACTGGACAAGACATCTGGCTGTGGTCCTGACATATGCAGGTAGTGCAAAATACATTCTGATTTATTTATCATGGACTGTACAACACAACACTGGCACATTCCAGGCATAGTATCCAACAGGTGGGCGCCTCTGCCCTAGTTTCCAACTATCCCTGCTATACCCACTTCTGATTACCTGGATCAGGTGTGTTCAGTCAATCAGAAGCTTGTATATGTTGTCTGGCTTATCTTATCTACTTAGTTTTTGTTTAATTTCCAGAAAACTACAAAGATGCCAGGGAAAAGGCTGTGCAAGGCATGATGACTTCAAATTTGGAAAGTGATGAAGAGCAGCTCTTTGTCAGAAGAAGGAAAAGAACTCCAGTGCAATATGTAGACTCTGGTCTGTAGAAGAGGAACAAATAACCAAATGAATTTATAGGCTCTAAGTGATAAGTCTTAAGGCAGATCTGAAACAATTTGTTCCTGTCTTTATAGATGCAGATGAAAATGAGGAGCCCATATTACAAGACCAGCATACAGGCAGGATTTTAACATCAGTCAACCAACTTCCTAAGAAACCTCGGTGTGAGCAGATACTGTAGAATTTGTTCTTGTTTGGCCATTAAAACCTTGTATGTTCTACCTGCTGTGATTTCAGTTACTTATAATATCATAACTGCACTGAGAAATACAGCTGATCATCTGTCAGATATACTATAAACCATTAACTTTATTTTTTTTTTATAGTCATCCCGTCAGCAGTGCCATTTAGGGCAAGAGCTGAAGATAACTCTGGTGAGTCTGTTTGATCACATGATACATGCCTCTCAGTAATGTAAGATTTGAGTCTCATAGACTCTAGTTACTTTACAAGCTTTAGTTACTTCTCTTCCCTTTAGTTACCTTTCATAACTTTATTTTCCTTGTTTAGACATATTACAGCTGTATTGATGATTGTCCAGAAGATTGTCTATTTGGTCATTTTGAATACATTTATTTCCCTTGCTTATATATCTTACAATTGTATTGATGAGAATCAAGTGATACTGAGGTAGAAACTGTCTGCTTTAACTTCTGAAGATACTAGATGTCTGCATCTCCTAAGTGACCAGACAGCCTATTTACATTTTAACAGAGACCTGTTGGCCTGTTTTACACTC
>NW_018127920.1:6179873-6191307 GCF_001952655.1 Monopterus albus | reverse complement strand
CCCGGTTTCACTCAGTCACTTGCCAGTTCGTTCTCGTCTCTAGGCCATTTTTTCTCCGTGCTCTTTCATTGTTTTGTATGTATTTATCCCCTAGCCAGCTACTGTTTTGTGTTCCCCCCATGGACTGTTCCTCCGGACCGTGGCTCCACTCTCCCCTCCCAGGCAGGTCAATGCTCAGTCGCCTATCTGTTCCACTATTGCCTTCTTCTCTCTGTCACTATCTTCAGTAACCACCATCACCACCGACCAGCCCAGGAGTGACCCAGCCTACGCAGCTCGGCCCAGCTCTCCATCTCCTCGCCTCCTGCTGTTGGTCAAATACCTGGCTACTACTCATCGACAGGACTACACACTATTTCCCTCTGTGTATTGTTACTCTCATCATCACTGTACATAATAAATCACTGCTTGCATCGAAGTCAGCTACCTGGGTCCGCCTCTTTCTCATTCGCTCACTGACAGGTGCGAACGGCACATAACAGATTTACCATATTCCAACATGGAAGTGCGAGCTCCGGCTCACACCAAATGGTCAATAGAATCACAGACTATTGAAGGTTGCACCACTGGCCAGGGTGGAGCAGCCCAAGAAGATAAATGTGTTGTAAAAACTTAATTCAAGATTCAGAAGTCAGTTTTCCTGCGGGAGCTCTGTCTCTCTGAACCCAGCGTTGTAAGACTGTGATCAGACCTTCAGTAATATTTCTGTTGATTTTAAACAGTCCTCTCTTGTCTTCACTTCTCGTGCTTCCAACAAAAGAATTGGGTTAATTTCTAACAGTAACTTTTGTTTTTCTTTTGTATGTACTACAGACAGGATATCATGATTATATTCAGTAGGTACACCTTCTCAAACCAAAACAGTCAAGCACCCCACTGTGATGACCTATGTCCATAACAACAATGTAGTTGAAGCTGTAGTTTGTGGTGTTTTCGTATTTTATTACATTACACTGATGTATACTCAACCTGCTGTTTTATTAACTTTCCAGGCAAGTTACTGAGGTTCTTGATTAAATGATTGATTAGTTTTAGTAGATTTTTTCTCTCTTTGCTGCAACAGCAAACACGGTTGTGTGGTGGGGCACCACTGAGAAATGTTAACTGTTTGTTCCTTTATAAGATTTGGGGTTTAATAGGGCATATCATGTGCTGTAAAATTATTATATCTGCATTCTTTTTAAATTATTAAAAATTTTGCAATTCCCACCTCCAGAACCAGTGGAAACCAAATGTATGAGCAGCCCTTTTCAACCCCTCTCCTCTTGCTTGTCCAGCCAATCCGAGTAGGTGCTCATGATTGAATTGTGGGTTGTTGTTTTTTTATTATTGTCCTTAGTGGTCTCAGTTAACAGTAAATAAAAATGTATCCTTTTAAATAAAGGTTCACCATCACCAAGTGTGAATTTGGCGATGTCCCCAAGGACACCAACAGCCAGCTTTGACCAGGGTAAGTCTGAATTTAAAAAGTCAAGCTAAGCATAGTGTAACTCTTAGTGTTTTATGTGTATTGTATTTAGAGATGTCCTGAACCAATCCAGAGGTGCTGCATTGGCACTAATATTGGTGTATTTTAAATAAAGCAGATCTACTGTTTCTTTACTGAATCTGACAGTGAAAGTATTAACATGAAATTATATCTTCTATTAGAGAGGATTCAAGCCTGACAAGCTATGTCAGGTCAATCCTAATGGAACTGGACAAAATTGAGCAGCATCTTGAGGTCATTATTTCTGCAATAAGCCATAGCATTACATCTCAGGAACATGAGATCTTGGAGGACTTTGGAACACCACCGGAAGAAGCTTCAGCGAAGCTGAGGGACCAGAACTACAGAAATAAAATGGTATGTAAATAAAGGTTTCATAATCAAAAAAGTCAACGCTGTATTGCCAGGTTTTCACATGCAAAGGTTTTTTTTTAAATGAATGCAGTGGTTATGGAAGTCCGTCTGTTTCCAAAATATTATTTTAATGTTTTTCCATTATTTTGACATTAACTTATAATGGGCAAAAACAATGTGAATTTGCATTAAGTTACAGTAAACTTATTTTATATCTATCAGGTTAACTACCTGAGCCTTTTGGGTGGATGAAGTCCTGGGGACTCTGTGCATAGAATAATGTGCAAAATTGGCACCAATGCCCTTTGGGCAGTCTATAGCCCGAAAGGCTGAAAAGGGAACAAAAGGTCTGAAGACCTGCTTTTCTATGAAGTCATAAAGGGTAAGTGCACAAGTGAAAATGTTATTTTTATGTCATTTAAGTTATTACATAGCCTCAAATATTATTTCTTTTAAAAGCATCACAACACATCACATAATATGGGCATAATAACTATTTTCTTTTTCTCTATTCTTCTACGATGCATGTTGCAGAATACATGCGGCAGTGGCCCAGCAAGTCTTTGAACACTTTATGGCAGAGACTTTAAAGTATGCACCCCACAGGGGAATTCAGGTTAGTAATTATCGATTTGTTAAATCCATCAAAACAGTTTATTTCCGGTTTATTTAATGCACTTTTTTTTGTAGGTGGTTAGTGCACTTCCACAGTCTGAGGACAGATGTTGAAGTGGTGAAGCTGTGTGGAAGGATGTTGGGTTGTTAACTGTTTTATCAGAAAAGTATATGGTTTCTTCATTTAAACTGTACAGTGCAAAGTAATTTTTTTGTTATCCAAAACAAAGTTGCAGAGTTTGTTTAAACTTGTTCACCTTCATAATAAATGTTTAAAAATGACTGGAAATGTTACTGTCACAAAGAACACATGCATATTTTTTATGTTGTATTAATGTTATGCTGGTGGTGTTGTAAAAGCACTAAAATGATTTCACACCCTCAGAATTTCCGGATTTCAAAAAGCTAAATTGACAATTGGAGAAATTGAACATAACTGTTTTATTTAATTCATAATTATTTTTTTTTTATGTCTTAAGTGTTAGGTTACCATTGTTTTAAGAATGTTGAACAAATGTTCCTGTAACCAGAAAAAAAATCATTATAAGAACCTTATGAAAACCTTCCCAATAAAAACATAGGAAAATACTTTGAGAACATTCGGTCAGAAAAACATTGTGTACTAACATTATTATTATTATACCCACCAAAAGAATGTTGTAGGAATGAAAAAAATCAAACGTTATGGTAACAATGGGTTAAAACATTCCAAGAATGTTGTTGTTATAATATTCTGAGAATATTTTATTTGGAATGTTCCAAGAACGTTACCTTGAAACGTTCTTACACCCACAATATGAAGGTTCTAGGAACTTTTTAAAAACTTGCCGCTGAAAACATCACTGGAATGTTCTAAAATAACGTTTTCCTAAAAAAAAACTAGAACGGAACCAGAATGTTCTTGGAACAAAAAATTCCTAGCTGGGTTGTAGCCAGTGTAGATTTAAGAACAGCAGTGAGTTGCTCACTTCTCCTGGTTCTTGTTAAAACTCTAGCAGCAATGTTCTGAATGAGCGGTAGTTGTCCAACAGTCTTTTTGGAAAGACCAAGCAAAAAACTGTTACACTAGTCCTGATGGAGATGAAGGTGTGAATTAGTTTCTCCAAATTCTATCTGGACACGAGACCTCTAAATCTTGCTATTTTCTTTGAGATGATAAAATGCTGATTTTGTTATGGCCTTAATGTGACTGGTTTAGCTCAGATGTGAGTCAGTTAGGACACAGACACTACTAACATGAGTTGTTTTGGTAGCTCTGGAATTAAACTGTTACGCCCTAGGCGACCAGGCACAGGTTTAGGATACCAAAGGCAGGACACAGATCACCAACAAAGTTTAATTCTTTTATTAGCGCAATAGTACTCATGTCAGAAGTTACTAGTCAGGCTAAGACAGGGTGAATAACCAAGAAGCGATGACCCTTACTGGAGAGGAGGAGTGCAGGTCCACATCAGAGCCGATAGGAGACTGAGCAGATGTTGGATTAGAGGATGGCTCTCTGTCGGGTGTGAGTTGAACGATGAAGATCACCAGCATAGGGTAGGAGGGCAGGATGAAGTAGCCGAGTTTGCCGCGTGGAGTTGGGGATCTGCCCAGCAGGTCAAAGGATGGGTGGTAAGCCCGGTGAGGCTTGGAGTTGAACTCAGGGAGGAAGCTGATCCAGGCGGGAGGGGTCAAGTGGGTTAGGTGATTGGTCTGTAGATCTGGATGAGTGGTGTTGCTGACAGGCTGTGTTGAAGGAATCCTGGCTGGTGGGTACCTGCCACTGTCTGGGATGAGATGTGGAGGAGGTGGAGGAAGAGCTGGACAGCTCAGGGCAGATGGAGAAGGGCGCTGGGCAGTGGAGTTGAGGAAGGCCAGGTGGGCAGAGTGGTGAGGCAGTGGGAAGGAAGTAGGAGATGTACCGGGCTGACTGAGTAGACTGTTGCTCAAGGGCCAAGGGGGAAGGACTCACAGGAGGAAGAACCAGGCAGGCAGGGAGGAGTGACACCAAGGAAGCTGAGCAGGCAGAGTGGGTGAGTGTAGACTAGGCTGGGTTGAGTTACACAGGAACGCTGCGAGAGATTGCACCCAGCAGGTTGGAGCAAAGATTGTCCGGCTGCCTGAATGGAAGAGAGTTTGGTAGAGGGGGGAGTACGGAGCTGAGGAAGAAGAGCTGCATGGCTCCAGGCAGACAGGGGTGCGTGTAGCCAGCACAGAGTTGAGAGGCACCAGGCAGAAACCAGAGGTGATAGTCTGACGTGCAGAGTCAGTACTGGGCTAGCCACTCTGAGCCAACGTAGTCAGAGAAAAGAAAAGCAGGAAGAGTAGCTTACTATGAGGGTGGACTAGCTGGACAGATGACTCTAAGCTGGTAAGCCAGGAACCAGAGAGACCGGGGATCCTGATGAGTAGGTACAAGGCAGAGCAGGAAACAGGAGCAGGTCGAATGCAGGCTTCTGAGAGGAAAAACTTTCGAGGAGAATTTCGGCCATTTAGACGTCGCGAAGACAACTAACTGACTGGCAAGGATGACATAGCTGAGCCCAGGCTATATACTAGCCAGTCAGATGAAAAAATTGGCTTCAGCTGTGCCATTACTTTCTGGCAACCAGTGTAGCGAGTGAAAAACAGGGGTGATGTGAGCGTACCTGGGGGTGTTCGACAACAGTCGAGCCGCAGCGTTCTGAACCAGCTGAAGCTTCCAAAGAAGCGATTGAGAGATTCCGACATAGAGGGCAGTACAGTAGTCCAGCCACGAGGTGATGAAAGCATGGATAGCTTTTTCTAAATCTGGGCACGATAAGAAGGGCTTCACCTTTGTTAAGAGTCTCAGGTGAAAAAAGCTGGTTTTAACTACGGATCTGATCTGCTTATCAAAATTAACGTGGTTTGCCCACACATGAAGAAGTAAGACCCAATGACATGTAGAGAATGATGTGGGATTTGGCTGATTCAGGACATAACACAACACAATACTTAAAAATCCTGGAGCAGAGCAAGTGACAGAAAAACAAAGAGAGACAATAACAGAAAAAAAGAAACAGACAGAGATGGAGTGACAATGTGTGTGTCTGTGTGACAGACACAGGGAGATGAGATGCAGTACTTTATTTTCCTCCCAATAGTAAAAGTCATAGACATAAGATTCTTAGACCATATAAACCAGAAGAACCTGCAGAACATTCCAGTATTTGTACATGTATGACAGAAACTATACCCTGCCAGAACAACATGAAATGACATCACAGGAAATATCTCCAGCCAAATGCATCCAATTAACAAACAAGATATCAAAATGATTTTTGCACACTTATAGGCTCAGGATGCTTTTATAATTGATGGAGATGGAATGACTGATGTGAGTGGCGTTACGGTAACGTGCTTGATAATGAAACGGAAGGAGCTGAGCTGAAATCTCAGCATCAAATTTAATCAGCTGTCTTGCTACTTTACAGAAGTAGGGCAAAGGGTCACGTGTCATTGTGTCTTTGAATGACCCTTACAAAGTCTCTTATATTTTGTATAGTTTTTTCTCTTAGAACTGGGTCCTCAGCAGGCTTAAAACTGCTCACACTGCTTTTGCTGTGAGATGTTCCTTGGAAAAGTAGGTTTTGAAATGCTTCATGACAGGATTCACTTCTGTTGTCCTCCATGACATTTTCACAGTTTTCCTTGGGATGGCCTCCGCAAAAATTAAAACAATATTTTCTTTTTAGATTAGTTAGCAAAGTATTCTGTGATAGATTAAAAGAAATGTAACACAGCTTGCCTCACTTTCACAAAAAGAAATGAAAAGATGGATAAATAAAATTAGATAAAATACACTGCTCAAAAAAATTAACAGAACATGAAATCCCATATTGGATCTAGATGAACGAATTATTCAAGTTGAAAACCTTTACTAATGTACACTGTATAATTTGTGCAGAACAAAAAGACATAATGGTCAACTGAAACCAAAATCAACCTGTGAAGTCTGGATTCAAAATGACACTTAAAATCAAATTGAAAAACAGAAATCACAGGCTCATCCAAGTTGGGTGAATTTCATCACGTCAAGTCATAATGTTATTCAAACGTATATGTGGCCCCACGGGCCTGTATGCACTCCCAACAATGTCTGGGCATGCTCCTGATGAGTCAGCGGATGATGTCCTGGATCTCCTGCCAGACCTGGATCAAGGCATCAGTGAGCTCCTGGACAGTCTGTGGTGGTACTTGGTGGCATTGAATGCACCGACACATAATATCCCATAGGTGCTCAGTTGGATTTAGGTCAGGGGAACGTGAGGGCCATTCAATAGCAGCAAGGCCTTCCTCATCTAGAAACTGTCTACACACTCTGGCCACATGAGGCCAGGCGTAATGCTGTTCCAGGAGGAACCCAAGACCCACTGCACCAGCATAAGGTCTTACAGTTGTGTAAGATTTGAGTCTTATAGACTCTAGTTACTTTATAATCTTTAGTTACTTTTCAGTTCTTCATTGTCTTTTAGTTACTTTTCATACTTTTACCTTCCTTGCTTACAAATGGTAAAACTGTACTGATGATTGACCAGAACTACTGAGCCTTGGCTACTTTAATACATTTATTTTCCTTGCATGTATATTTTCCAATTGTTCTGATGAGAGTCAAGTGATACTGAAGTAGAAATTGACTATTCATGAGGTCCTGCTTTGTGTTGTAATGGGATTACACAGATAGGGGGTCTACAGCACAGATGACCCATTGTTCAGTTGCCACCTGGAAAATCACATCACAACACATGCACACACACCTGCTTTTGATTACATTTCAGCAGGCAGGAGTTAACCAACTCATGCCAAATGACCAATAGGATTACGAAGTGTTGAGTATAGTACCTCTGTCCAGGGCGGAGCAGCCCAAGAAGACAAATGTATTGTTAAAACATAGTTCAGGGCTCAGAAGTCAGATCTCCTGCGGGAGCTCTGGCTCTCTGAATCCAGCGCTGTGAGACTTTCTTGTAATCAGACTTTCAGTAAACTTTCTGTTGATTTTAAACAGTCCTCTCCTGTCGTCACTTCTCGTGCTTCCAACAAAAGAATTGGGTTAATTTCTGACAAAAAGTGTAGAATCTAACAGTTGCTCTGAGGATCTGACTGCTCAACTCACCAGTGTGATCCTGGTTCCTCAGCTTCACCTGCATCTCACCTGCCTGCTAAGGCTCCCCTGCCATATCGCCTCCTCACCAGGTCCAATGAACTAGCCAGTTTTTCCGGTTCACCAACCCAGCTCCGCAGCCAGCCTGAACCTGGCCTCCTGCCTGTCTCTGCCAGTTTCCCGTGAATGTGCCAGCCTGCCAGCTCTGAACTCTTACCCAATGTCAAGCAACTGTCCATGCTGTGGTATTCCTCACCTAGCCAGTGTGTGTTCAGACTCCCTGAAGACCCGAATCTCTCCTCTGGCCTTAGTTATCCTTTGTCTGAGTATCCATTACCCTAATAAATTGTCTGTTGTCCAGACTTCGAGCCTTGCCTTTGGAGTCGTCCTCCGTTTAGTCTCCTGCTGGACCCACTGGACCTAAATGGACAAATTGATATCCCTGAAGTTTAACTGACTTGGTTTTATACTGGGATGATTGTTACCTTTAATTTCTTTTTTTGCTAATTAAGATGTCACAAATTCCAGTGTAAAATTTTTAAATCACTTCTCTGGCTTAACATTATACCACTGAGATTAAGACTTTTAAGGACCTGGAAACAACATAGATTTGTTGTTTTAACAATGTTATGATGAGCAGATATGTTTATTTCAGTAACACTTTATGATATGGTACACAAAAATGTGTGTAATTGCTAGGCAACAAATCAGGGACTACTGAGGAATGATCTGTGTCATTCATAAGTACTTCCCTATTAACGTCTAATCTAGAACTCTGCATTAAATAACGATTAGTTGCTAGAGAACAGAATGAGAGATATTATATCACAGAATCATTAGGCAATGATTAGTTCATAATTATGGTTACGTCAGTCATACTCCCCACTTTCTCCATGACTGCTTCATTACCTGCCATTTAAACTCTTTAGGGCACAAAACAGTAGCTACTCATTTGTTACTCATAACTTAAACATGATACTTTTGTGAACCTTTAAGTACTCACATCTTGCTGATTTGTAGTCTGTCTACTTCCTCTGCTGTTATGGGACCCCCCTCACTTCTCCATTACCTGTACAGCTTACATCCTCCTCAGGCAGTGATTACTATTTATTCAGCAGTCCCTCATTACTTCATGATTACCTCATCATTACATGTCATCTATGTGCCCCCTCAATTAAAGTGAGTCATCATACTGAGTAGTTACTCAGTAGTACTTTGTTACTTCATGGTTAACTCACCATTACATACAGTACCATTTGTTCCCCCTCAAGTGAGGCATTGTACTGAGTAGTTATTCAGCAGTACATTGTTAATGAGTATTTCATTATTATATACCATTTATTTCCACATCAAATAAAGAGAATTATACAAAGCATTTACTTCACTAGTATATTCATAGCTGGCAAACAGGCACTGAAGGTCTCTGAACACAAAACTAAAACCACCTGAGGGCAAGTCCAAAAATATGAGTATGGTCCATAGTATTGCAAGCAAGAGCTGGCAGCAACAAGGCTTGAAGCACTGAATTTCAGTTAATCTAATCAAATGGATGATCATTTTTACATATCGTCTCTTACTTCCTCAGTTTTATAATACTGTCTTCTCTTTCTGACTTAGTGGAGAGAGTTCGGACATTATCATTCTGCACACACACTGCCTTGCTCTTCTCATCTCTCATACACCTTTTGTGCCTTGTGTCCTTCTCTTCTCTCCATAAAGATCCCTTCTAATCTATTTTCTACCTTCACTTTGCCTCTTTTTCCCCATCTCTCAAGATGTGCTCAGCTGCAACCAGCTAGCAGTGTAGCTCTGTATAAGGCACAGAGATCAGTTACCCTTAAATGCATGGATGTTTTATCAAACATACAGGCAGATATTTAAATATTACTTATAACCTTTTAATTCAATTCAATTCAAATTTTATTTGTATAGCGCACAAAAGTCATCTCAGGACAAAGTCAGGTCTAGATCACTATTATTATAGAGGAAATCCCAACAAATTATAATATTATGCCATATTTTACAAATATGGCATTCATTTGCACTGAGATTTACTTATTTATTTAAACTATTAATTCTTGTAGTGGTTCAAGTTACAAGTTAATGTGAACTATGTAATAGAATACCACCTGAGTGAGTAGATCACCCCTAACAGTACATTTATAGCTAGAGTCAAAAGATGCTTACATAACTCGGGCATTACTTCAGCCTTGTGTGCTCACTTTTAGGGTCATGTTTAAAGAGGGAAACGACACTCACAATAGTCAAGCTGTTTCCTGTTTTTAGATAAGACAAGAAGCCAAGTTTGGGAATTGACGTGAGAGCCAAAAAACGAGCTGTGTACAAAAAGAGGTAGTATGCTGCTGCGGTGAAGTAGAGTGTGTGCGTTTGGGAAAGACAGACGAACAGCAAGAACCCGGCTGGGAGGGGACCAACTCGACTCTGGACTCTGACTTACTATACTGTAGGGCCAACAATAACTGAAACTTTGACAGTTCTCTTATTACTACTATTGTTTATTTTTTATGCAGAGACGGTGATTCTGTTCCCTACCTTTCAGATTGTTGAACTGCCTTTCAAATTATTGAACTGCTTAGAATTGTTGTACCAATAAATAATCATTGGGATGATTTGCCTGAATTAATTTAGTTCACATCAGACCTTAGCCACCACATTCTTTAATTACATTTTCTGATAATAGTTATGTACTTTTACAATGGTAATATTTTCATCTTAGGACGTAATTTTAAGGAAGTGTTTTTGCACAGGGGCACTGGCACTTTTACTTAAAGCTACAGTATGTAAAAGTTAATTTAGCACTAGCATAAAACTCTAAATCAATCCACTCTTCTCCACCCAGCGCTCCCTCTCCCTGCTTCAATATGCTCTACTATGACCTACTCCGCTCCACCACACTCTGCCCAGCTCCTTAGATAGTTGCTGTGACATTACAATAAATGAGAATGAAACAAAAGTTACTGATCAAATAAATTTCAGAAATAACTAAAAAATCTCTGATTGGTTAGAGAAGTCATTGCAATGTCTGCTAAAATGTCAACATGTTCCTTTGATGTAACTTTTTGCTAGCAAAATAGATTAGAACCAAATTTGTCGAGGCTGTCTGTCCTTAACTCTGTCATTTTACTATTCCATAAATGAAAATGTCTACAGTGTCAAACATGTTTAAGGCATCATGCCAACAATCATCTCTGGAGAGTCTTGCCTGCATATTTCCCTCCAATGGTTCTAAATATTTTAGAGTTGTCTTTTAGTACCAAAGTTGACCTTCAAAAGCACATTCTCTGAGGTGATCGGTAGTCTTTCTAATCTTGAAATGACCTTTTCATTACTTCCTCCACACTGAGCGCAACTACCTCAATGGTTCATCAGGGTGGCACTTTGAGACTCTCTGCCTGAGCTGCCCTTACTACAGGTAACCTTTCACCATCCTGACATTCCCCACAGGTCTCACAACATTGTCTGAGGAAGACAGGCTGAGAGCAGCTTGTCCCACAGTCTCTTTCACAAAATAGGACTAAAAAAGTGGTGGTTTCGATTCGTATCAGTTAAACAGATTATTATATATTATAGTCAAATTATACATTAGTGATTAGGATTATTAACAAAAAAAATTATGATGACACAAAGTTTTTTAAAAGTTTGTGTTATAAAAGAGAATTCATTAAAATCAATAGGGTGCAGCGTCTGGGGAGCATTAATGCGTTGAGTGAATTTGAAGGCAGTCAGTCTATGATGCTGTGCTACCCAGTATACCAGGAAAGAAAAGTAAGTGGTGTTTACTGTCAAAGGGGTGAGTAGCTCATGCTATTGTCTGGGTGAAGACTCGAGTTCCATCACCAACCTACAATTAA
>NW_018127920.1:6172604-6179838 GCF_001952655.1 Monopterus albus | reverse complement strand
ACCTTAATCTTTTTTTATTTACCATGTGCAGACATTGGTTTCATCTGGTGATAGTACGGCCCATTCTGTAAATTTGTCCATACTTGTCATTTGTTCCATTATTTCTTTCAGTCAGTCACTCTATAGTCAGGCTTCCCTAATCCTGCCATGTTGTACACACAGAGCAGTTGTACTGTATGTTTCACGGAACATCACCATGCCAGATGTGCCACCACTTTTGTCCCAACTGAATCTCAACTATCAAATGTGTTTGCAGTCATGGACCTTGGAAGAGAGAAATAGGATGTCCCAGCTGTCAAACTAGGTGTGAAGTCAAATATGTATGCACCTGACGTCACAGCCCCAAGCCCCGCCCACTTTCCCCTCACTTCACTTCCCTCTGGATCAAAGACTGTCAACTTCTGTGACCCGCCATTACATACTTAAAAGGGGTTTCACAAGTTGGTGAAACAGTTTATTATAGGTTTGACAGAGACTTAAACATTATAATTTATGGCTTTATAACTGCATTAAAAAGGATTTTATTAGGGTTTCCCAGGGGGAAGAGGACCTTACATTAGGGTAGTTACATCAGAGAGATTTTATTACATTAGGACTAACTACCAGTACACAGACATACTGTAGTTTGTTGCTCTCTAAATATTTTTATAGGTGTAAGAATTTATGTTTTTCTCTAAATTAATTAAGCTTAGCAAATTGTTTCACTCACATAGATAAGATTAATGAATGTTTCAGCCCCTTGGTCATTAAAGTTAAAAAACAGGGAATCTGAATTTTGGGAAAGGCGGTTGTTTCTCCCCAAACAGTTTATTTTTAAGTAAGTTCAGCCTAATGGTTTTGCTAGAGGTAAGGCCAAAACTAAATTAAACTTAGAATAAAAAAATATTAGTCCAATAAACAGTTCTCTTAATTTAAGCATACACTGTAAGCAATTGCTGTAAATTTACAGCCAATTTCCAACACTAAAATGCTGTTTTCATGTTAAACAGTTTAGTACTGTAGTTAGCAATGCATTGTGGGCTGCTTAACTTGGAGTAACAGGACAGAGGCCCTAAACCAGGGGTGCCCAATATGTTGATCGCGATTGACCGGTAGATTGCGAAGGTAGTGTCGGTAGTGCCATTCAGAAATAAATTACACGTGCCAAATGTTAACATGCAAATGGTCAGTGTGACAATTCGCTGTGGTGACCTCTAACAGGTGTAGCTGGGTGGAAATAGACCTGTTAGACTTGTGTATACAAAAAGGGGTGCTATCGCCTTTAGAGAGTAACCCTGGGAACGAAGAGGATACTGAGTATCGATCCAGTGGATTCTGGCAAACTAAAAAAATGTGTTTTCATCTGACCAACGCGGTATTTCAGTGGAAGATCTGTACCTGTTGTTTAGGGTAAATCTTGTACACTGCGGTATTTTAATAACCGAATGTAAGTTGACAGTTGCCTAAGAGTGTTGTGTATACATAATTCTGTAAGTTTCATTTGTTTATATTGATGCATATGTTGGATGTTTACAGATCTTAGTCCCGGCGTGTGACCCGTGGGATTTGCGGAGTGTGTCGTGAATCGATTACTGCAGATGGATTTTCTGTACAGTTAGTGTTTTATTTTAACTCCGCATCCATTAATATGTTTTAGGCTATCAGGATAAATGTTACATTTCTGATGTCGAATGTATGTGCTCTTTGTTTGTTAGGTGAGCCGTCACAGTTATTTCTGTATTATTTTCTGTATCCCTTACTTCAACAGAAGAGTATTTTTTTGTTGTACTTCGAGGCAAGGGCGCAGTTGTGAATGCCCCGCACCCAATGAGAGGGACAGGGTTGACGCTGTTGTTTAATTCATTGTTTTGTTCATTTTATATTTTTTGGAGAAAACCCCAATTATTTACATTCAGAATAAAACACCCAAAAGACATTGTTGTGTCCTGCGCTGGTTCAATTTCACCAGGCCACATAATAAGATGATGTTATGGGGTAGGACTGGATAAGTCTGACTTCTTCCTACTCCATTCAAACATGTACTAGGTATAAGCAAACTGATTCTGGATTAGCATTGGTTGGATTTGTGTAATTATGTGTGTGTTGATGTCATTGTTCTGCATATTTGAAAGAATAAATCAAATCAAATCAAAAATCAAATCAAAATCAGGGCAGCCAGTCTGAGATCTCGTCTTTTCTGACACACTAGTCACCAAGCATGCACAGTCAACTGCACAAGCTACTGCAAAACTCCAGTGAGCGAACTACCTTGTCAGCCTTGAATTAATTTCTACTAAAGGGTATAAAATGAGTGCGGGAGCCAAATCAAGTAAGAAACCGGAAATGTACCGAAAACATTCCATGTGGAATGGGAGGACTTTTTTTTCGCGACATTATATTCAAAGTGCGTTTGCTTGATCTACCAATCTACCATCACTACTCCAAAGAAGGGAAATGTGGAGCGGCACTTTCAGACTGTTCATAACAACTATGACACTCATTCATACATATATCTTGTGTGTGAGTGCGCGCGCGTGCGTGTAGTGTTTTTATTGTAGGTCGATCATTTTGACTTGGTCAATTGAAAAGTAGCTCGCAAGGCGAAAAAGTGTGGGCACCCCTGCCCTAAACAGTATCCTGATGTTTTAAATTACAGGACACTACAGTATTTTTTGGAAACTGAGTGTTGACTGGGGAATTTGGAGCACGGTCAGAAGTTTGATACGTTAGTCTTTTAAATTGAGGCTACTGCTTTTGGGCAATTTTCTTTAAAAAATACAGAAATAATTTGCCATCAACTCCTGGAGGGACTTCAGGAACCATCATTTGGATAGGAGATTTTCCAGAAGAGGACGCACAATTTAGATGACATGTGCTGCAGATCATCAAGTGCTCTTCATCAACATCCATTGGGTCTTACATCTACAAATTAAACGGTAATTAAACTCTTATTCAAGAATCTTTCATATCAAACTGATGCCCAGGAGCTTGTCTTGCTAGGGATTTGAACATGTCATTTATCAGTGAGGCTTAGATTTGAATAGAATTTGTTTTTTAGAAACCGAGACAGTTACATTGGATTTTCAAGTCATTCCAACTTCGTCACCACTGAGTAGTGATTGGTCGGTGTCTGGGTCTTCATCACCATCATTATGCACTCAGCCTAAATCTAGCTCATCACAGTTATCAGCCATTTCATCATTGTCAAGCCAGGCAAGAAACAGCAAGCCAAGCAACAGACCTTCCACATCTCAGATACTGAAAACATGGCCAGAAACATTCCAGGTTCCTTGGGAACAAATGCCACAGGAAATTCTTTCTGCAATTGCAGATGGCAAGAGACTTAAACCAGTGGAGCGACGCCAGATGGTACGAGTACTCGCGGATGAAATGAGAAGGTATGAAGCTAACCCCACTCACGCACAGTGCCTAACTGTGGTTCGAAATATCATCAGGCAGTACCCAAAGACTTTTGCTGATATTGCATCAGATAGTGAAAAAACACACTGAAAATGTGAACTGTGACTGAAGCTTCTCATGCCACTGATCCTCT
Organism: Monopterus albus; assembly: GCF_001952655.1. NCBI lineage: Eukaryota > Metazoa > Chordata > Actinopteri > Synbranchiformes > Synbranchidae > Monopterus > Monopterus albus. Next base: position 6,176,306 of record NW_018127920.1, on the reverse strand, counting down.
ACAGGCAAGAGGGGTCCAACTGACACATATGGATGTACATGATTTCAGTCAGAGCTACCCCCAGAAGAAACTGATGACACTGTGGAGCAGCACCGCCAGAGACTGGAGGAGATTTATAGACAGGAGGGTGCAGGTGGAGCAGAAAGTATACATTTCATTTAGATTCATTGCTAGACACATTATATATCATATCAGCCATTCATCTTGAGTTTACAAATGTTTACACAAGGTAACATGCATTCCTATGTTGCTATGACTTGAAATTTCAGGTGCAACAGGGCAAGTCACAATTAAAGGTTGGACGATCACCTTTGAGGGCCGTGTAATCTCTGAGGGCATCACACCAACATTTGCAATGGGACTTGCTGCTGTGTTTGCAATCTACTACATATTCAACCTTCAGTATCAACAACCTTCACTATCAAGATGAGGCAGCCTGCACTCTGGAATTCATGCAGAGGTAAAACCCCTTCATTCCTTGTCATCATTATATGGATATATACAATTAAATTAATGTGTTTGTATTTCTTTGCCTAAAATGGTATTAGTACTGTACATTTCAAGCCACAACACACACACACACAATCTGGGTATTTTTGACTATAGGCTTTATTATAATTCCTTTTGATGTCACTTCTATATGTCATTGAAGTCCACTCTATTTGTGCAATGAAGAAAGACAAAAAAATAATTCATTGCATTTAATTAATGTACACAAAACTGTATGTTGTTACAACCCCACTCTGATCTTAGACTATTTTGATTTCAGGTGCTTCATTGGTATAAATCCAGAGAGAGGGACAAAAGCCAAAAGGGGCAAGGTTGTCTCCAAGAAGAAAAGTGCGATCATCAGTCAATACACACGTTGCCATGCTACTGAAGAATCTCCTTGACTTTGAATGGAACTTCATATAGATCGGTGAGCTCTTTAATCTCGCTCTCTTTGTTTTGACAGTGTGGCATTGCCACATTAAGCTGCAAGAGAACTGGTATTATTAACTTTATAAGCATTAGCTTGGAGTGTGTACTATACATTCCTGATTGTATATAATTTATTTATTATTATGATTATTGTTATTTGACAGTGGCAATACTGGAATAATGCTGCAGAGAGGAACAGCGGCTACCAAAGTGACCTAAACTAGTGATGTTCCCTCTGATACCAAGGCTCCGAAGCATGCTTCAAACTCGACAGGGTATTTTTCCGAAGCACTGTGCCAGAGCTTGCTTCAAATCAGGAAAAACCACATGACTGATGATGCTCGAACCACTTCTGCTTCATTCAGATTGAATCAGCTGACTGGTTTGGTTTGATAGGTGGAGATTTGAAACATTGGCGCGATACAGATGTATTTAAGATGGACAAAACAGCGCTCTGTCCTACCTCTTGTCAACACATTTTTGATTGTCTCGCCATGGAACCATCAAGGAAATGGTCACGTGTGGGAACATTTTAAATTGGTGCCACTGAATAAGGTAAATTATATTTCCAAGATGTAAGCCTTATTGTCAAGTCTGTTATTCATACAATGGATGTCCAAGTTTAGGGTCCCCTCTGAATAAACACAGAAAGAATAAATCACACACAGATCTCATTGTGATTTCATAGGTGCAGTGTTTGCGCTGTCCTCAGCAGCTGATGTATAACAACAACACGTCATCAATTCTGAGGCATTACCGAGCCAAACATGAAAACTGTGAACTTGTGCTACCGGGATGACATGTCCATCGGGTAGGTGAGTGTAGTGTGTTCATGTGCTGCCAACGCAGCAGAGAGATGTGTGGACGCAGGCAGTGAGAGAGCCGCTCTGTCACACATGCTAAACATGGTTTATACTTGTAACACATCTTCCCTGTCAGCCTACTACATGTCTATGGAAAGCTAAGTTAACCCTCATGCCATCCTTTAAAATCCATCCAAAAGTGTCCGTCTGGACAAAAAATGTACCCTTTGGAAAAACAGCTAAAAAAATTTATATTTTTTTCCACTTTAATTATTAGCAAGTCACCCTTGCAAAAAACAGTGGAAAAAATGCCTTTTGGTTTCGTTTTGGCTGCAGGCTTCTGTTGGACTTATCCGTCTTGCATGTTCATTTCTGAGGAAGAGTCGAAGTCAGAACAACCTTTAAGATATTTTTATTACAATGTTCAAGAAAAGCAATACAGAGCTCTGGGTTCCGTCTATCTGAAGCCCTATCTACACTACAGAAGTATGGTTCACAGCTTCTTCAGGAAGGAGCAACCCCTAATCTCCTCACCCCAGACCTTATATACAATCTTTGAATGTGCAATGTAAGATGATCTGACGTCATCCGTGTTGTCCTTCATCCTCGTTCCTTGGTTGGTTTGTTGACCTCGTTCTGACCCCTTATTGGTGTTCCTCTTGTTGTCAGGCAGATTTTGATCTGTGAAATTCTAAGAACAACATCCTGACCTTCTGAACCAGACATTGCACACCTCCATACATCTTTACAAACAGTTAGTTGTTGTCTACAGATTTAGGAACAGCACCTCTGGCTCATGTCTCTTCTACCCTTGTGGCAGGAAGCGTTGCTATGCAACCTGGCCTTGTTCCTGTTTGTGGTTTCCTGTCTGATGAGTCTGCAATTAGACACATACTCACACACAGCATTTCAAGTGCACAAGTCAAGCTATTACAAAGGTCAAGCAGATTAAACAATCTTTTAAGCAGAAGACCCAGGACACGCTGGAGGGACTATGTCTCTCGGCTGGCCTGGGAATGCCTCGGCATTCCCCCGGAGGAGCTGGAGGAAGTATCTGGAGAGAGGGAAGTCTGGGCATCTTTGCTTAGACTGCTGCCCCTGTGACCCGGTCCCGGATAAGCGGAGGAAAATGGATGGATGGATGGAGTAAAGGGAACTTAAGCACACTACCCACTATTAATAACAAAGCAACACCTTCTAGATTCTGGATCACCCTGCTCTCTGTACAGGCCAGGTTTCCTTGCACCAGGCCGGCAGCAGGTAGTGAGCGTTCTTGCCGGTAACAGAGCATACATAGCATATAATTTTCCGGACATCAGCTGCTAATGGAGGAACGTCTCCTTTGTCTCGCCAGTGGAAACAGCAAAGAAAGATTAACATTGTTCAATGGTTAGAGAAAAAGATTTATCATGCCCTTATGGTATACACGGTAATCCTGTAATCTGCCAATTCTTTCAGCTGACTGGGGGGGCTGTTCCTAATTGTAGTCCCACAGTAGAACAAATACAAACAATATGATAGCTAACGTTGCTTTGCCTTGCAGTATGAAATCAAGTCAAATTTATGTATATAACACTTTAAAAACATTCAACTGACCAAAGTACCTTTCATAGCACGCCTTGTTCCTGTTTGTGGTTTCCTGTCTGATGAGTCTGCAATTAGACACATACTCACACACAGCATTTCAAGTGCACAAGTCAAGCTATTACAAAGGTCAAGCAGATTAAACAATCTTTTAAGCAGTTTTGCAAATACATAACATAGCACTATATTATTTTATCAAGAATTTCTTTCTACATTTCCCACTTTTGGCCTCTGTTACCAAAGGCCAACTTACACACATTCTAAAGAAAACCTAACAAAACAATTGAAATCTCTAGTAGTAAAGGTGGCTCGGACATCTGTTTCGGATGCCTCCTGGGTGCCTTCCTAGGGAGGGGTTCCGGGCATGTCCCACCGGGAGGAGGCCCCGAGGAAG
>NW_018127920.1:6169670-6172041 GCF_001952655.1 Monopterus albus | reverse complement strand
TATGTATAACAACTTAAAACCAAAAGGAAATAAAAGGAATGCATCAGGCCTACTGTTTTTCATAAGCCAAGCCAAATAAATATGTTTTAAGCGATGATTTAAAAGCACTAAGGTCAGTAGCTGACCTATCATTAGAAGGTAGACTGTTCCACAATTTAGGGGCTGCAACAGTGAAAGCACAGTCACCCCAGCGTTTATATCTGGCTCTAGGAACTTCTAAAAATGCTGACTTGAAGATCTGAGGGACCTTGTAGGTTTGTGCCAATGCACTACTTCAGTGAGGTAAAATGGGGCCAAACAGTAAACATCATTTGTTCAAACTTTTCATTTTGACAACACATCCTGTATAGTGAGGGTTTTCAATTATTATATTCTTTTTCCACTAGAGATGCATTAATACTGTGAAAACTACCTAAGGGAGGAGATGTGTTGAGATTTCTGTTTCTCAGCTGGTTTCCTGGCCCTTCTTCGATCTGTCCCTGCATATTTTATATCACACCCTATGCCCCCGTCGGCCGATGGTTTCTTCACTGAGTTTGAGACGACTGTTCCCTATTGGAAAAGTCCCCTGTGTAATTAGGCTTTCTGCGTTAGGGAGCTGCGGTGTGCAACTGTCCCTGGCCTGTGTTATGAGAATAAGGGCGTCACCAACTTACAGTTGCATAGATGAATCTAGGATCTCCTCTCAGCTATTGTATTTTTTGTAGGTGTGGTGAGTAATACCTGGTATAGATCTTACTACCTTCGACTGGACCAGTTTTTTTGCTTAATCACCTTCAGTAGCACCCCCTCTCCAGATTTCATAGTTTTGATTTGCAGCTCCACTGGTCCTCCTGGAATAGAACTAGCACAAACAACTTCTTGTATGTTAGCATTTTATGTCATATACTCTTCCAAGGCTTGTTCAGCCTCTTCATCTGGACACTGGAAAGGTTTTAATTGTGAAATAATGTAAGGTCTGCCATATATTAATTCAAAAGGTCAATGCTGTGGGAATTACAAACATGTGCAAGAGTACTAATGGTAGACAATAAATCCTATTTTTTTTTCCTTTCTCAATTTCCTCCCGTTTTCCTCAATTGTGCTTTAAAAGTGCCATTCTGTCTTCCTACTAACCTTGCAGGTTGTGGATGATATGCATGGGTCAGGTCTGTGTAAAATTTTGGACTATTGCACAATGTACAACTTGTCACTATATAATTTTCAAGTACTCCATATCTGGGGGTTATGAGTTGTGGGAAGCACTTCAATATGTCTATTAGTACCAAGCAGAATTTCTTTCCCTCACCCTTGTTTAATTTTATGGAGTCCATGCAGATGTGTTGAAATGGGAGTTGTGATTTTGGAAACTGACCTCTTGTAGTTCTTAAGTTTTTCTCTTGCATTGTGGCAAGCCCATATTGTACAGTTAACACAAAAATTGTTGGAGTAGTTTGAAAATTCATATGCTGTAAACACTATGCCTAGCATGGCTGTCCCTGTCCCTGTCTATCTCCCCCTTTTTTGAGGCATGACTCTGTCCATGTCTCAAAATTGCAGCATATCCAAAAAAGGACTACTATGTGGTAGGATAAATTTCTCTTCTGGTCATTCATATAATTTTGTTGTTTCATTACAGGTTGTCTCCCTTTTCTGCCACTTCTGAAGGTCAGCTTGTGAGGCTGCCTTTGTAGTGGAAATTCATGATAGGGACCCCCTTCTTGGCATAACAGTAGAGCCATTTTTAGTCAAAAGCTAACTTGGGCCAGGTCTCCCTGACTGTAGATTTTGGGACAGAAGCAAACAAACAGATAAAAGAAAAAAACTTAAGAACTTCTAACCGCACCATGAGGAATCCATGTTCCTCTTTTACAGACAAATCATGGGAGTGTTCTTTGTTTAACCATATGAAACAATCCAGCTCAACAAATTTTTTTAAAGCTAATGTTGCAAACTTCATATGTTGGTCAAATGACTGGCTCATACAGGTTGCCTGCATTAGGCTGTCATCATTATGAAGCCACCGAACGCGACGCGAACAAGCGAGACGAAAAAGTGAAAAAAAGGCAGGCGAATTTAACGCACCAAAAGTATTCACAACAAACGCGAACGCGAATAAGCGATATTTTCTTAAAACGTCGCGCTACAAAGATGGACTCCACATCAAGCGACGACGATGTACTGCTTGTCCTGCTACATAAAAAAAGAAAACAAAGAAGGTTTTGGGTCCATCCTATATTGAAAAGAAGGAGAGAACATGGCGAGTTTCATCGGTTGGTACAGGAACTGAAGTTGTATCATGGTCGCTTTAGGACCTATTTCAGGATGTCTGTGGGACAGTTTGAAGAGTTGTTGGTGCTGTTGACCCCCCACATGATGAAACAGAAAAATA
>NW_018127920.1:6166847-6169088 GCF_001952655.1 Monopterus albus | reverse complement strand
CCTTCAGTAGCACCCCCTCTCCAGATTTCATAGTTTTGATTTGCAGCTCCACTGGTCCTCCTGGAATAGAACTAGCACAAACAACTTCTTGTATGTTAGCATTTTATGTCATATACTCTTCCAAGGCTTGTTCAGCCTCTTCATCTGGACACTGGAAAGGTTTTAATTGTGAAATAATGTAAGGTCTGCCATATATTAATTCAAAAGGTCAATGCTGTGGGAATTACAAACATGTGCAAGAGTACTAATGGTAGACAATAAATCCTATTTTTTTTTCCTTTCTCAATTTCCTCCCGTTTTCCTCAATTGTGCTTTAAAAGTGCCATTCTGTCTTCCTACTAACCTTGCAGGTTGTGGATGATATGCATGGGTCAGGTCTGTGTAAAATTTTGGACTATTGCACAATGTACAACTTGTCACTATATAATTTTCAAGTACTCCATATCTGGGGGTTATGAGTTGTGGGAAGCACTTCAATATGTCTATTAGTACCAAGCAGAATTTCTTTCCCTCACCCTTGTTTAATTTTATGGAGTCCATGCAGATGTGTTGAAATGGGAGTTGTGATTTTGGAAACTGACCTCTTGTAGTTCTTAAGTTTTTCTCTTGCATTGTGGCAAGCCCATATTGTACAGTTAACACAAAAATTGTTGGAGTAGTTTGAAAATTCATATGCTGTAAACACTATGCCTAGCATGGCTGTCCCTGTCCCTGTCTATCTCCCCCTTTTTTGAGGCATGACTCTGTCCATGTCTCAAAATTGCAGCATATCCAAAAAAGGACTACTATGTGGTAGGATAAATTTCTCTTCTGGTCATTCATATAATTTTGTTGTTTCATTACAGGTTGTCTCCCTTTTCTGCCACTTCTGAAGGTCAGCTTGTGAGGCTGCCTTTGTAGTGGAAATTCATGATAGGGACCCCCTTCTTGGCATAACAGTAGAGCCATTTTTAGTCAAAAGCTAACTTGGGCCAGGTCTCCCTGACTGTAGATTTTGGGACAGAAGCAAACAAACAGATAAAAGAAAAAAACTTAAGAACTTCTAACCGCACCATGAGGAATCCATGTTCCTCTTTTACAGACAAATCATGGGAGTGTTCTTTGTTTAACCATATGAAACAATCCAGCTCAACAAATTTTTTTAAAGCTAATGTTGCAAACTTCATATGTTGGTCAAATGACTGGCTCATACAGGTTGCCTGCATTAGGCTGTCATCATTATGAAGCCACCGAACGCGACGCGAACAAGCGAGACGAAAAAGTGAAAAAAAGGCAGGCGAATTTAACGCACCAAAAGTATTCACAACAAACGCGAACGCGAATAAGCGATATTTTCTTAAAACGTCGCGCTACAAAGATGGACTCCACATCAAGCGACGACGATGTACTGCTTGTCCTGCTACATAAAAAAAGAAAACAAAGAAGGTTTTGGGTCCATCCTATATTGAAAAGAAGGAGAGAACATGGCGAGTGTCATCGGTTGGTACAGGAACTGAAGTTGTATCATGGTCGCTTTAGGACCTATTTCAGGATGTCTGTGGGACAGTTTGAAGAGTTGTTGGTGCTGTTGACCCCCCACATGATGAAACAGAAAAATAATTACAGGGATCCAATCGACCCAGAACAGCGCCTGGCTGTGTGTCTGAGGTAAAAAAAAAAAGTTTATTTGTAATGAAATCAGTTTAGTTCACAAGCACATCTGTGCTGATTTGACAACTGTGTTACAACTGCACTGAAATAAGCTAACAACTGATCATAACTTCTACCACTTTGCCATTTTCCATTAGCCAACATTTTATTTGCCTCATATTTTTTGCTTTTTCTCTGGCTGTTAACCACACATAAAAAGGAAAACTGATTACTGCTTTTGAAACATGTCACAGAATTGTTTAACGTGATTTTTTCCAGCTAGTTAGATCATAGGCCATTTGTAACTGATATCTGATGCAGAAACACACTATTAATTTATGAATCTGTTAAAATAATCATATACAAATATGTCTTCGTTATCTTTTGCAGATTTCTGAGCAGTGGTGATTCGTTCACAACAATAGGAGCCAGTTTTCGCCTTGGAATTTCAACTGTAGCACAGATAGCCAGAGAGACCTGCACAACAATCTGGGAGGTCATGAAGCAATCTCACATGCCATCTCCAACAGAAGAGATGTGGTTGAACACTGCCAGGAGGTTTGAAGAGCGGTGGAATTTCCCCCACTGCATAGGTGCATTGGATAGAAAGCA
>NW_018127920.1:6155813-6158910 GCF_001952655.1 Monopterus albus | reverse complement strand
CTGTCGCGAAATTACGTAGGCGGTCTGCAATGTATCATTGACAAGTTATTGGTTCGAAAAATATTATTGACGCACGAATAAATCGCACGTTAAATTCGCGTCTGGTGTGAAAGGGCCTTAAGTCTGAACAAGCAATGCAGTGAATGTTGGTGCTAACTAATATCATTATCAAAGCTGAGAGACAATTAAAAACTAAAGCTCTGGGTCACATTAACTGTGATTCACTCACAGTTTCAGTAGGTTTTGTGCATACCTGTTAAGACAGTTTGATCTAATTGAGATGGGTAGTCTACTGTCAGCACTTCTGTTTGTTGATTTCTAAGCTTTATCATAAGTTTTATGGTTGCTGTATGGTATGGGATTTGTGCCCTTAAGTGTGTCGGCCAGTTATAAATTGCTACTTTTGTTGGTAACAGTATATAGCATCTAAGAAATTTAAACAGATCTCTGTGGTTGATTGTTTTCTTGTAGAGGCCCCCAGTGCCTTGAATTTTTACTTTATTGTGCAAAAACACGCACAGTGAGTATCGATGTAAATAGGTGCTATTCTCCCTTTAGCTAATTTACACATCAGTGCCACAAACTCAGCGGGTGGGTAGAGTAGTGTCTTAGTGGGGGTTTGCTATCTGCAAACCTGGTTGCTTTTTCCTTTTCTCCTTTTCTAGAGCCGTCTATTTATAGGTTTGGTTGTGTAAAAAACAAATGAAATAAAACAAAAAAGTAGCATTACAACTTCTTGTAATCATATCAAAGTAAGTTAAAATGAAGAAACAACTGGTTTTCATACCTTCCCTTTTGTTTTTAGCCCAACACGGAGAGCAGAGACAGTGCTCTATCAGTGCCTTTGTAAAGTTAAGCTAACTGGAGTAATGTCGTACCCTACATCCTGTTTCGTCAAAATAACATCCCGTTTTTCAAAATAAAAGCCAAAATACTTATAAGCATAAAATAAAGATAAACATTGATCAGAAATGACTAAAATTAAATGTTTACCCCCTTTCTAGGCTGGTTACAATAGGTTGTTCTCTTTTCCCATTCTGTTAAGTATTTGATATTCTTTTCGTTTTTGTAGTTCATATATTTTGCGTCCCCAGTTAACTCTGTTGGAGTTGTCTTGCACCAACTATTTCCCATTGTTTTTATTTTCCCCTCTCAGTCAACTCAGGTTGGAACCGCTTTGTTATCACCATGTGGTATTCACTGTCGGCTTTCTGAACTACTTGAGTTTCTTTTAATTAACTATGTTTTATTTCACACATGCGCACACACAAAGTTTTCAGTCATGCATACCTCTGTCCCTAACTCTCTTCAGATACACATCACACTCACGGTGATCACCAAGCAATAAGCATTTACACCACACACTGAAGTCCAGACTTTATCTGTGTACACAAAGCGCCTTGAAGTGGGGACTCTTCCCCGAAGGAAAAACCAGGATAACTCCCGTTCCTACACACAACCCCGCAGTCAAACTAATTCATTTTAATGCTCTTCAATCAGCTGAATAAACCAAACCATAAACAGTACAGACTTTGCTTTACATCTCTAACTTAGATAGTTTCTTCAGACCAATCTACACTCATTTATAGCGGACATTTAGCTTATTCAGTCTTTGTCCGTTAACCACTGATTATTAGTGCTCAATTGGCCGTATTTATCCAACACAACGAACATGGAACAGCACAAACAGGTAAACATCAAGACAAACATGGGACGCGTAATCAGACATATAATTGCAACTCCATAGTATCCTGCAAACATTTGAAACAATTTATTTATAATAACAGCAGCGCTTTCCTCTGCCTGTGGAATAAAGCAAGTTAGTTGATCTCCCACACAAACTCTGGGAGAATCATTCCTCCTGCAATTGAATATATACATTATTAGACAAAGGAGATAATCACAGTCTCAAGTCAGTCATGGTGGCAAAGGTACAGTCAGTCAGAGTTTAGAGTCCAAAGTCAGGTTGGTCATTTCTCCTGTACACGCTCATAACGCCACCTTGCAATTTAACCTGCCACGTTTTCCTTTGTTTTCATCCTGCCTCAAAACCTACTGCAGCTTGCTTTAAAACCCAATTAAATCACTCATATTAGCTGGAGGGCCTTTACAGCCTCCAAATGCCCCTCTTGCATACCTTCCTGTTCACTCTTCATCTGTTGCTCTGCCCCATTACATCATACTTTGCAACTTCCTCTTTCTCTACCCTGCTCAACAGAGGCACTAGCTTTTCCTTACTGCCATCTCTTGGCACCCTATCATCTTTCTGTAGTTTTCTGAAAAAATGTCTCATATTGTTTCACCTCCAACCCAGGGAAATATATTTATCAGGACTTCAACCTGAAGGGCTTTCACCCAAGGAATTTATCAGAACTTAATATCTGAAGGGCCTCCAACCCTGCTGTGTTTTACTGAACTTTAATCAGTAGGCGTATAGTCTGCTTAATTTTACAGAACTTTAATCGGTAGGTCCGTGACCTGCTTATAATTTACTGGACTTTAACCAGAAGATCTATACCCTGCTTAATTTAACAGACTTTAACTGTAAGGTCCCTGACCTGCTATTAATTTACTGGACTTTAACCAGTAGGTGTATACCTCTACTGGTTAATAATTTTCTAAATTATTGTCTTCAACAAAGTTTATTACTAAATTATTGCTTGTCTTCAACAAAGTTTATGATGACATTCTCAGAAAATCACATCACCCTCTTTTGAAATTTTCAATATGCAGAATTTTATTAAAAAGGTTTCTGCTTACCTTTCCCTTTACGGTGCCGATATGATGTGATTTTCGTCAAACATCACTTTTACCTCCACTTCCTGATCACGTCGGGGTCACCAAATTGTTGGACTTAACCATCCTGCATGTTCGTTTCTGAGGAAGAGTCAAATTCAAAACAACCTTTAAGATATTTATTACAGTGTTAAGGAAAAGCAATTACAGAGCGCTCTGGGGTCCACTATTCTGAAGCCCTTTCCAAACAACACAAGTGTGGCTCGATCTTTCTTCAGAAAAGAGGAGCCCCTAACCTTCCTGAACCCAGTAATTAATACAATTTTGAAATGTGTAATGTGGGTTGATCTGGTGCCTCTCG
>NW_018127920.1:6151276-6153480 GCF_001952655.1 Monopterus albus | reverse complement strand
CCTTCTTTTTCAGAGGGGCAATGGTATCAAGTGTATTACGCAGGAAGGCTGCAGTACTATCAACAAGATTATTGATTTGTGTGGGAGTAAAGTTAAGGTGGCCTCCTTCCACTGTGTTGGCAAACGGCACTGAAGTAGATAAAGACGAATATATACTGTATGTTCCCCTGTGTGTGTCACTTGTGAGGTCAGTTGGTTTTTGTTGACATATCAGACAGTTCAGTTTGCTGTATTTTAAGTTTCCTTATCTTTTGTTGACCTCTTTTTAGGGCCCAGTTTATCTGATGTTAATGTTTGTATTTTTCCTTACTTTTGGGTTAATAAAAAAGCCCATTGTTTTGAACTTTGAAAGCTGTGTCTTTTTGCCTTACTGCTTGGTCCCTGACAAGCCCTGAGATAATAAAAACTGATATTTTAGGAAACTGCTAAATTTATTGCATTTCTAATACAGTAAAAAAAATAAATGCAGCATATTTCTGATGATTTGGAAATTACAATAATATTGTTTAGGTTGTCACTTTAACTTCTCACAGTTTACTGTAGACAGGCACATCTACTGACTTTGTCTTCCTCCATCTGCTTACATTCTGTACTAAAGACTATTTTCTGCTAGCACTATGAGTTTGCACCCTGAGTCCTCATTTTTTTAGAGATATTCATTTGTTTTTATGCATATTGACATAGTTATGTCCCCCTCACCAGGGGGTGAGAGAGAACTGAGGTAGGACTCAAGATGAAGACCCAGGTGCTACTAGAAAAAAGGAGGTTTAACGGTGAACACAAAATAACTGAGTCAATGTATGGTACAATAACAGGGTAGGGCAGTGAGGCTGAGAAGACCAGGGGCCTATTTCAAGAAGGCGGTTTTGTTGAAACTCAGAGTTTGTTAACCCCGAAATGAGGGAATTTTCGGTTTCAGAAACGGAGGTAACTTAAACCCGTGAAAGCGGGGTAAGTTAAACCCGTTTCACAAAGAGAGGTAATCTAAACTCAGAGTCAGTTACTATGGTAACTCACTCTGTGAACCTAACCTGCCGGGGAGCAGGTTTTGTTCGGGAAACTCAGAGTTTCCTCCGGGTCTCCGCCCCTTTTTAAAGTGAAAGGTGTTTAATACCTCATTTAATCTTTCAGTACATTCATAGATTGCACACGTTTCCGTCACGCAGAGACCAAAATGGCGTGTCCATTCATAGAGGATCCTGTAGATGAGGACGCTGTAGTAATTCGCAGGGAATTGCATTTACGTCGGGAGAGGATATTGAGGCCACGAGTTGATTTTTTTTTTTGTCATATCCCCATGTATTTTTATTTGAGCGGTACCGTTTTTCTAGAGAGTCCATAACATATATCAATAATCTTATCCACCCATACATCAGACACATCACCCATCGTGGCCGTGCTCTTACATCCGAGCAGATGCTTTGTGTTGCGTTACGATTTGTTGCAAACGGCAGTTTTCTTTATAACATCGGGGATGCAGAGCAAGTAAGGCCACAGTATGTAGAATAGTTCGGAAAGTGTGCCTCACCCTCAAGCGCTTTCTGTGAATTTTTGTTGTGTTTCCTGGGCACAAACCCCTCAGAGCCATTAAAGAGGAGTTTCACAGGATTGCAGGTTAGTGGTATTGAATTCGTTTCAGTAAGGCTAATCTGAAAAATGATGATCAGTTAATAACATCTTGCTGTGACCTCTGGAAATAAACGAATAATTAGAATCCCCTTCAGGATTTCCTAATGCGGTTGGATGCATTGATGGCACACATATTCCCATCAATGCACCTACATGAAAATTAAAATTCAATTCTTATATTATTACATCAGTGTTGGGTCAATTTTAAAAAAGTATTTTGATTAATGTAATAATTACTCTCCATAAAACGTACTGGATTATTTATTAATCATTACTTTACAAATCCCATATCAACCACAATAGGAATTGTAAGAAAGGGTAGACATAAAACTGCACTTTTAATTCGTACAAAAATCGGTATTTTATGCAATTACTGAAGTTACTCATTCAATTATTGAAGAATTAAGAACCATTCCTTACTTTACAAGTGACAAATAATAACATTACTAACATTAGTTAGTAATTACTTACACCGAACACTGTATGATTAAAATGTAAACGTACCCATTGACTCGGGCAGCTATTTTCCCCCAAGCTAACTCTTTCTCTTTCGCCGCTGCAGCCGTGTTGTTTTT
>NW_018127920.1:6145148-6147237 GCF_001952655.1 Monopterus albus | reverse complement strand
GAGATGGTTTGGACATGTGCAGAGGAGGGATAGTGGTTATATTGGTAGAAGGATGTTGGAGATGGAGCTGCCAGGCAAGAGGTCAAGAGGAAGGCCAAAGAGGAGATATATGGATGTGCTAAAAGAGGACATGAAGTTAACTGGGGTGAGAATAGAGGATGCTGAGGATAGAGTTAGGTGGAAACAGATGGTTCGCTGTGGCGACCCCTAACGGGAACAGCCGAAAGAAGAAGAAGAAGAAGTGCATATAGAGATCAGAATCAGCTTTACTGGCCAGGCATGTTGGACACACAAGGAATTTGGTTCGGGTTCAGTGGCTCTCAATGTGTATGTACATGTCTTTCTTTAAAGCAACAAATAGACAAGTAAACAATATAAGACTGAGACAAAACGGAAAGTAAAATAATGTGCAGACAAGAACTGAATTTATAAACTGCTTATTAACATTTACAACTGCAGACCTGGTGGACCGTAGAATCTATCAATAATGTTTTAAAATGTATAATTGCAGGTGACAAACTTCTGATCATGGTTCATTATAAATGGTTACAGAAACTTACTTTATAATCTAGAGGCTTCACTTTGATTTGATTTGATTTATTCTTTCAAGCATGTAAAGACAGTTGATATATCAACACACATAATTTTACACATAAGGTTGGTTTGTTGCTGTTGTTGCCGTGAAAGTTAGTAGTGTTGTAGATAGATAGATACTAAGTGACAAAGATAGACCTAAATAGCGTCTGACATAGATAAGATATATATAGAGATATATTGCAGATATAGATGAGATATATATAGAGAGATATTGCATATATAGAGAATATATACCTAGATATATTGCATATATAGAGAATATATACCTAGATATATATATAGATAGATAGATAGATATGGATATATATAGATAGATAGAGAGGGAGACAATAGATAAACCAGCTAGATATACATATCTAGATAGATGGAGCTGCAACGGGAGCCAACCAGGAAAAGGTCATCCCGTGCATGGGATCATTTCCAATTGCTGCTGGATAATAAGGTAAGCTTGAGTATTGTTAATTCACCTGTTCTTACACTGGAAAACCCCTTAAGGGCAAGCCCTCAGGTACAATGATCTCGCTATAGAACGCATAATTGCACAGTTGTTGTCCTTGATGTACATGTCTGTAGTAGCCACTGCCCAATTTCAGTGGAATGGAAAAGTACATATGAATGCAACTTATGAATGACTTTTGCTAACTGATTGTTTCACAGGTTCAGTGTATGCTGTGTCATACAAGGCTGTCATACAACAAAAACACCTCTACCATGCTGAGGCACCTAAGAGCCAAGCATGGAAGAAAGATGGATCCGGCACCAGAGAACAGCCAGCAGCCAGCTATTGCCAATAACCTAGGTAGGTTTATACATGACAGTTACAAAGGATTACTTATGCCTGTAAGTTTATTTTATAATGCCCTGTGATACCTTTCAATAACACTGTGGATATTTATGCAACCTAATGCATTGTAATGTATACATTCTCCCTTCCAGGCAATAGAAAGCAAGACCTTGATGACTGTTTTGTGAACTTCATCTTCAAGGATTCTCAGCCGTTCTCTGTTGTGGAGGATGTTGGTTTTAAAGAGCTTGTGGCAAAGCTGGACCCCACATACACTCTACCAACAAGGAAGGCACTGAAGAACATGGTGGTAGCAAAGTATGAGGAGGAGAGGGAGAAGGCCAAAGCTGAGATCCAGGGTGTTGAGATTGTGAGCCTCAGAGCAGATATGTGGACCTCCATCAACATGGACTCATATCTTGCTGTCACCTGCCACTTTGTCAATAACAATGACCAACTGTCTGTTACGGGTCCCAAAATGGCGATCTGGAAAGCACAGATATATTTAGCAACAATGAGGACACGAGGCTTTCAGTTCACGTTCCAAATTGTGTCTCTTTTTTTCTTTAATATTACATTCAAATAAACTATTCACAACAACATTTCTCCAAGTCGTCCCTTTCCATCTTTACACATTCTTTGTGTCCATATTCAGCACTCACAATTACGCTCTCTTACCCAATTTGTGTTCAGATCTGTCAGCACAAT
>NW_018127920.1:6137667-6144844 GCF_001952655.1 Monopterus albus | reverse complement strand
TGTTTGCAAAAATGTCAACCCCAGATCTTTGACCTGAGAGAGGAGGGTGGAGGGGGAATGGAATTTACACCTGTTGCGGGAGGGGGAGTGAGGGGGGTGAGAGAGGGAGGGAGAGAGGGAGGGGGGGTGAACTTGGGGGTGGGACAACGCTTCTGATTGGATAACCTTTCACCTAGAACTGTCAAATTAATTCTGATGAAAGCCGGTATCTATACTGTGTGTTATGTAACCTAATGCATTGTAATGTATACATTCTCCCTTCCAGGCAAAAGAAAGCGAGAAATTGATGACTGTTTGGTGAACTTCAGCATCAAGGATTCTCAGCCGTTCTCTGTTGTGGAGGATGTTGGTTTTAAAGAGCTTGTGGCAAAGCTGGACCCCACATACACTCTACCAACAAGGAAGGCTCTGAAGAACATGGTGGCGGCCAAGTATGAGGAGGAGAGGGAGAAGGCCAAAGCTGAGATCCAGGGTGTCGAGACTGTGAGCCTCACATCAGATATGTGGACCTCCACCAACACAGATTCATATCTGGCTGTCACCTGCCACTATATCAATAAGAATGACCAGCTGTCCACTCTTCTTCTGGGGACCAGGAATTTTCCTAGAACCCACACAGCAGCCCACATTGCAGCTGAAATTAAGTCACTGATGGCAGAGTGGGGCCTATTAAACAAAGTTCGCTGCATTGTGTCCAATTCGGCTAGACCTGATATGATGGCTACAGCCAACACCTTAAACTTGAGGCATTGTAAATGCATTGCACACTGCCTGAATCTTGTCAAGAACTCCATTGAAGCCACTCCTAGCCTTGATGAAATTAGAGCCATGAGCAGGAGGATAGTGACATATTTCAGAACAAGCACAACTGCAAAAGAGAAGCTGTGCCAAATGCAGCAGCAACTGGGCCGCAATGTTAAGAAGCTCAAACTGGAGGTGGACACACAGTGGAAAAGCACCCTGGACATGCTCCAATGCCTCTATGAGGAAAGAGATGCAGTGGCAGCAGCTCTAGCTTCACTAAACACAGACCTGACTCCTCTGACCTGCCAGCAATATGAAAACACAGGAGAATGCATCAAGGTATGGAACACAAAACCAGAGAAATGAATGAGCGTAGGATCCAGACTGTCTAGTTGGTTTATTGCATAGTCATTGCAGAAAGGTTTACACACTTAGAGCATCATACTAGACTGAACAATGAAATCAAGTTCACCACACAGTTTAAGCATTCAGACAATATCTATTTTCCTGTACTTTCAGCTGCTGGCTGCATTCCAGGTGGCAACTGTGGAGCTGTCGGAGGAGAAGAGAGTGTCAGCATCAAAGGTCGTCCCCCCCTTACTGTATGTTGCGACATACCACAGAGCAAATATATCCACAACTCACCACCCCCATGGCACAACACCTGGCACATAACCTGATGCTTGGGAGACAGAATGCAAGACAAGGAAAAAGAGAGTTCACTGGCAGTTGCTAAAATCTTGGATTCACCAGTCCAAGAGTGGCAGCCGGTGTCAAAGAGCGTCTGATATCAGAATGTACAAAGGTAATCATTAACAATGCCCAGCAGCAGCAGCATCCATCCACTTCATAAGTCTGCCAAAGGTTTAAATAAGGAAACAGGTAATCACAGGAATGCTGTTAGCTGTGCGCTAACCAGCAAGTCTTTGATTACCGAATGCGACACAGCTGAGGCGTCCATCCCGCAGGACGAGAGGGCAGGAGAGAGGAAGGAGGAAGAGAGGCAGGTCGCACTGAGCGGACCTGACACATATAATGAAACGTGCTCTGATAGGCTGTGATTTCCTGCTAGTACGATATCAGTACTACACTGATACCAATTCATACCATATTCAAATCAAAGCAAATTTATTTATATAGCACTTTAAAAACAGCCAACTGACCAAAATACTACAAATAACTAAAATAAACAGGTTCAGTGGAAAAATAAAATGGCACAATAACACAGACACACAGATGACATGCATTCAATAAATTAAAAGGAATGCACCAGGCACTACTGTGCATTAAAAGCCAAGGCAAATAAATATGTTTTAAGCAGTAATTTAAAAGTAGTCAGGCCAGTAGATGATCTAACATCAAAAGGTAGACTATTCCACAATTTAGGGGCTGCAACAGTAAAAGCACAGTCAACCCAGCGTTTATATCTGGCCCTAGGAACCTCTAAGAGAAACTGTCCTGAAGATCTGAGGGACCATGTAGGTTTGTGCCAGTGCATTAATTCAGTGAGGTAGGATAGTGCCAAATCATTAAGAGTCCTAAAAACTAAAATCAACCACATTAAATCAATTCTAAAACGAACTGGAAGCCAGTACTGGGGTTATATGCTCAGATTTTCTAGTACTTGTCAGAAGACAAGCAGCATATTGACCTTAAATGGGAAATTCACAAGCTATTCTTTGACAGTCATTTACTCGCAATGCTTAAGGAGGTGTTTTTCAATGACTAGGGCATTGGTATGCATGCTTACTTGTTTATGATTTTGTGTTTTATTTTTACCTGATATTGATTACATGGTTTAATGCTATTTATTTATTATCAGTATTTTCTCATTTTCTTTCATCTTAGACATCCTGTACTTTGGTTTTGAAATGTGCTATATTGCCTAAATAATCTTTATGTACTTTACCATTTCAAATACTTTCAGATGTTAATATACTAGTACTTGTATTCATGTACTAAACAGTATTCCTACTTTTGCTCAAGTAATCAGAGTACTTTATATTAAAATTAAAGAGCATAGAGAGGTATTTTAGGAAATGTTATTATTTGATCAGACAGGGTTGAAGGGTATCACTAATTCAACTGTTTTTGGGTCTTTATTCTGTATCCAAGGCTTTATAGACATGTCACTAACCATCAGGTGTTAATTTTACATTTTCCACCTCTTAATGGTAGTTCAGCACCTTTTTTTTGACATGATTTGTGTCTCTTTGTCAGGGATAGCAGCTCCTTGCTCTGTATCTATGATACAGTGTCATGTGGTATTTTTTACATTTGTATTTTTATACAACCCCAAATCAGAAAAGGTTGTTACAGTATGTAAAATCAAAGTTAAAATTGAAAATAGTGATGTGTAAATCAACTGTGTCCTGTATCACATTTAAAACAATACAACTGCACATTATTTTGAACAAAGAATAAAACTGATGAGGTATCACATAAAATACACACTTCAATTCTGATGCTGCAACACAATTGTGTCAATGATGACCCAGGACTGTTACTCACCTTAAGACTTGTTTGTGGGAAGAATGGGACAAAATGATAAAATCACTTGGTGTCCTCAGTCTCTAAATGTCTTTTAAGCATGAAAAGGAACAGCAACATCACACCATGGTAAACGCTTTACTGTCCCAACTTTTTTTGGAATGTGTTGTAAACTAATTTGAGCCACTGGTGTTGCCCAGCCATTACATACAATATATTGTCCTATGAATTATAAAATGTCTGCCTTAACTGCAGGATTTAAGATCAAGGGGACTTTGATATAGAATAGACAGCAACTAGTCAAACCTTATCAGTGCAGGACAGTATCAAGAGTAACCAGTTTAATGAACATCAAAGTCTGTGGTGGTTGCAAGCAAATTCACATCTTCACAAACGGTGGAAATTGGAATGTGAAAAGTCTGAGTCTATTTGACACAGACCTGGTAAGAGTTGGAACTCTGTGAAATTATCTTGTAATATATGATGCAGCAGGAAATCGCTCATGGATATCCATGGGCAAAAGTCTTCACCTGCTCGGCTTATTTCAATAATTGAAGTTTGCTTTTTCGGTGTATCAAGCGATACCTTGTCATTTTCTCGTACATCATTCCTCAGTGAGAATGCTTTACAGTGTCACTAGTCTTGCAAAACACCTTGTCCAATTCAAAGAGTATATATAAGATTAGACTGTCATGTTTAATGTAGGACAGACACGTCAAGGCTAAATGTAAATCTGTCAGGAAATCAACTCAAGCCTTCAACCCAGGAAGAAAAGTCTGTTTTGGAGGATGATAGTGAGCCTTCCCTTGAGATATGAGGGCAGCATTGAATCCAGGGCCTAATCATAGGTCTGGCAAAATTTAGGCTCCAGAGTCCTCACGGATATTCTTGCCTTTCAGAAAAGCACAGTTCTCTGGTAGAATGGAGACATCAGGGCTGAAGCTGTCATATACACTAATCAGCCATAACATTATGACCACCTGCATAACACTGGAGTGGCAATTCATGAACACACACAACTCCTGTTGCTGGTGTTGGCACAAGTGGACAGCACAGTGAAATGAGATGGCATTAATTAATTTGAATCTCTCCATAGATAGGTAAACAACTGTATTTGTACTGATGAAAAGAGATGTGTAACACTCTAAATAAAGCGGGTATTTGAAAAACCCCTTATTTTAACTGGCATAATGAAAACGAGTCCCTGTACAGGAACATTCCTGTACATGCAGTAACCTCAGGCCCTGTATTTTTCTCCGCATCCTCTGGCCACAGTGCAGCAGCAGGAGGTAAAATATATCCACAAAACCACACGCAGTTGAAAAAATCCAACTTTCAAAATGGCACCGTGGATGTCAGGCAAGCTCACATGAATGCGCAACTGCCTGAAGATTATGACTATTCAAGAAAATAATAACTATTACATATTACTTAATCTTGTTAGAAAAAAAATCTCTCCTGAGCAAGAGTTTGCGAGACTTGTATAAACTAAAATCTCTGCATAGAACTACTAGAACATATGTATACCTCATTTTTTGAGCTTTAGGTCACATCTAAGATGATAATTCACCATTGTAACATTGTAGATAAGTCAGAAAACAAGAAAAAGCACCATGGGCTCTTTAATTCATTTTCATTTATTGATGATCGGGATATCTCTAGGCCAAAAATAAGCGTTTACACTGTGGGATTAAGTTACAATGCACTTGTAGGGCCCACAAGGCCAAAGTAGACATTCTGAAAAGATTATTTCTGAGGAACTCAGAATATTCATTATTAAAAAACTAAAATTTGATCACAGGCATTGAAAAACAATGCTTTGTTTCTGCTAAAAGACAGCTTCATGCAAACTGCCCTCTAAACACACGACCTCTCCTTATCAGCTCCTATTCTTGCTTCTTCTTCTTTTTTTTCTCTTTTTTTTTTTTTTTCTACAAAATTAACCGTCCTTTACCACCACAGAATGTCTACATATGCCTTTTTATGTCAAACTATGTGTTGCTTAAAATTTTGTTTTAATGTCAGTTACTCCACATGAAATGGCGCCGACAACTATGGCTGCACGTGCTCTCCTGTGTTTGTTGTTTTTCCTTGTTTTCTTGATCTTTTACAACCCATCCCAGATTATTTTCACCAGAAAAGAACCGTTAAACACTGGACAACTCACACCAAACTACCTTTCTCTGATTTTTGTGAATGAAGAATGCTGTGTGGACATTCTGATTAGAGGCGCAGCTGCAATCTACGGGACCTGAAGAAGGCGCTGGCGAGTCAAGTGAGTGGGCGGGCAGACTCCACTCCATCTATCCACCTAGCAAATCTCTGCTCCCTAGCCAACAAGGTAGATGAACTCCTTCTCGTCAACATGACTAACTCTGACTTCGCGCGCTCTGCTGCTTTATGCTTCAGGAAGACTTGGCTCAGCGACTCCATCGCGGACAGTGCAATCCAAGTAATGGGCTTCCAGAGCTGATCAGGCACTGGAGCTGTCTGGGAAAACGAGAGGAGGAGGAATCTTTCTCTACACAAATGAAGGTTGGTGCACAGATGTCACAGTGCTACAGAGAACATGTAACATGGACGTAGAGACTGTTTTTATCAAATGCAAACCTTTTTATTGTCCCAGTGAATTTTTGAGTTTCATTCTGGTGGGAGTGTATACAAGACCACAGGCCCATACTAGCGCACTACAGCTCCTGGCCAAACTGATAACTAGCATGGAACTGCAACATCCCAACTCCCCACTCATTGTTCTAGGGGACTTCAAAGAGCTGCCTAAATACAGACAGCACATCACCTGTCCCACTAGGGACAAAAATCAGACTCGACAACTGCTCCAGAGCAATTAAAGATGCCTATCGCTCTGTCCCATGTGCAGCCCTCAGACTCTCTGATTACTGTATGGTCCATCTTATTACAACCTGCAGGCAGAAACTTAAAGTGGCGAGGCCTGTGGTTAAAACAGTGACAAGATGGACCGAGCAGGCAAAACTAGAACTACAGACCTGCTTTGACTGCACAGACTGGAGGGTCTTTGAGGCTGCAACTACAGACCTGGATGAACTGACTGACACTGTGACATCTTACATCAGCTTTTGTGAGGATGTGTGTGTGCCCAACAAGTCCTTATGCACATACAACAAACAGCCATGGTTCACAGTAAGACTCAAGCAGCCTTGCTGTGCCAAAGAGGAGGCCTACAATAGTGAGGACAGGATTCTGTACAGCCAGGCCAGGAACACACTGACATAAGGAGATCAGAACAGCAAAGAGGAGCTACTCTGAAAAGTTGAGAGACCAGGTTTCGGCCAACAACCCCTCATCTGTCTGGAGGAGCCTCAAAAACATCACTGGCTATAGGAAACCATCCCCCATGCTGTGCAGGACCATCAACTAGCAGACTACCTGAATGTGTTCTACTGCAGCTTTGAGAATCAACACTCCCCCCTCACCCTCTCTCAGACCCAGCAGCCGCTCCCCCGACAACTACCACCCTTCCCCCCAGCCACCCACCTTTAATGATCTGTGAAAATGAGGTGTGTGGCCTCTTTAAAAAACAAAAGATCACAAAGGCACCAGGCCCAGATGGCGTGACCCCCTCCTGCCTGAAAGTGTGCACTGATCAGCTGGCCCCCATCTTCACACTCATCTTCAACAGGTCACTGGAGCTGTGTGAAGTCCCCTACTGCTTCAAATGCTCCACCATCATTCCAGTCCCCAAGAAAACCTCCATCAGTGAACTGAGAGACTACAGACCTGTCGCCCTGACATCTGCAGTTATGAAGTCCTTTGAAAGACTGGTGTTGACCCACCTGAAGGACATCGTTGACCCCCTGCTGGACCCCCTGCAGTTTGCCTACTGAGCAAACAGGTCAGTGGATGATGCAGTGAACATGACACTGCATTACATCCTGCAACACCTCGACTCCCCAGGGACGTACGC
>NW_018127920.1:6124569-6137524 GCF_001952655.1 Monopterus albus | reverse complement strand
AGTTTGCTGATGATACAACGGTCATTGGTCTCATCCGAGACAGTGACGAGTCAGCCTACAGATGGGAGGTTGAGCAGATGGTCCTGTGGTGTAGCCACAACAACCTAGAGCTGAACATGCTCAAAATAGTGGAGATGACAGTGGACTTCAGGAAGAACACCCCCACCTTACCCCCATTCACTATACATGGCAACACTACCAGCAGTAAAGTCCTACAAGTTCCTGGGCTCCATTATCTCTCAGGACCTGAAGTAGTTGTCCAACATCAGCGCCATCATCAAAAAGGCACAGCAGAGGATTTACTTCCTGCACCAGCTCAGGAAGTTCGACCTGCCCCAGGAGCTGCTGATACAGTTCTACAGAGGAATCGACTCTTTTCTCTGCACCTCCATCACTGTCTGGTTTGGCTCAGCAACCAAATAGGACATGAATAGACTCCAGTGGACAGTGAGGACTGCAGAAAAGATCATCGGTGCAAGTCTGCCCTCCATGGAGGACTCATAGACCTCACAGGTCGAAAGGAGAATGGAGAAGATTTCTGCAAACACCTCACACCCGGTACATAATCAGTTTGAACTCCTCCCCTCTGGACAGCGTTACAGGTCACTGTGCACCAAGACAACCAGGCACAAGGACAGTTTCTTCCCCCACGCCGTCACTTTGTTTAACACTTAACCCACAACAGTATGACTGGACAATAACCCTCAGTGCAATACCAGCAAATATACATTGTACATACAGATCCGTCGAATGCATCTAGACTGTGTGTGTGTGTGTGTTGGGGGGTGTACACAAGAGTCAAGAATCTTTGTCATTACGCATAGCACAATGAAATTTTTTCTGGCAGCTCTCAGCTTAAAAGACACATTATTTACATAACAAAACTGTATAAGTCAGTATAAAAATATGAACAAATAAAAAGGGATATATGGGGCCTAGTCAGGTCAGCAGCATGTTAGCAGCAAAAGAGTGTAGTAACATTATAAGATGCAGCTCAGTGCAAATCTCAGTCTTTAGGAGGAGGTATGAGCATGGGTGTGTGTCTGCAGAGGTCCAGTGTTCTGTCTGTCTGTTCATAGAGGGAATGGTCTATGTGTCTGTGTAACTAGGGGTTAGGGGAATGATTGACTTCACAGCTCTCTGTAAGTATTTTATTTTTGCTTTTTAATCTCACTTCCTAATGTACATTCCTTTGCTTGTCTGCACATTACTTCTTTACTTTCTGTTCTCTCAGCCTTATTTTGTTTACTTGCCCTTTGCTATTGCCATACATAAGGATATGTACATACATATTGAGAGCTGCTGTACCAGAGTCAAATTCCTAATGTGTCCAACACATTTGGTCAATAAAGTTGATACTGATTCTGATTCTAGTGGGTTTCAAATCTCATGAAACTGGAGTCCCAACCAGTAAGACTTCTTGCCAATCAGGCCAAGCTAAGTGCGTGATCCAGTGTATGACTCCTCGAGTACTGCCATTCCTTGCTCTTAGAATCAGGAACAGAATGAAATCAGTTAATAGAGAAGGAAATAAAAAGAGTGAAGACTGAGCCTCGAAAGTGTGCATCTCTTATGTCCGTGTTTTCATGTTTCATCTAAAATTTCTTTATCTAAATCTTATGCTCACATTATTTAAATTAAAAAAAAGCAATGTTACATTAGTTTTTTTTAACTGGCAGGAAGCTGACATGAAGTAAAGCATGACAAAATTATAATTGTTTCAGACAAGGTTTTTGCAACAAGGAAATTTTTGTAATAAAGCTGAAAGCAAGTTTTATTTAAGTCCAATATTTGTTATGCTCTAAAGACACCAATCAGAGCATTCCTGTGATGATCTGTTCAAATTACACAAGGTTGTCCCATGAGACATTTTCAAATACCACAATCTCAGAAGGACCCTGGTGAAGCCAGCATACTGGATGAAGAACTCTTGGCTACCTGAGAAGTAGCCTCCCCGAAAGCCAACCCAGCCAGATTCGGCAATGACAGATTTGCCCCGGGTCTGCAGCTCAGGACAGTCTCAGAACTCTTGACCCAGCTCAACTCTGGCCCAAAAAGGTTCTGAACCCAGCACTTCTCCTTCCCTGGCCATATAAGTCCTGCTAAATACTAAGCACACCCTGGCAAACTGATGTCTCATAAATAGCTGGAACTGTGTGAAACGTAATGTGTAAGGATGGCTGTACTGGTGTTACTGGAGGATCTTGACAATGCCACTAGAGTGTTTACAGATTGTTCTCTGTAAAGCTCTGTGGCTATAATTGCAAATCGTTCATCTGCTGTAGATAATGCAGGAGGCACCAGTCCTTCTTCTGTTGCCCTCATGCTCTCTTTGTCCTTTGTGGGCATGTATGTGTTTTTCTGCCTCTTGTTTACAATTCTTTTTTCCCCCTCAGCTCTGAACTCACAGTATTATTGACAGCCTGACAATCAGCAGCTTTTCTTGTTTGGGATCCCTGAATTGAGACCACCAGATAAATCATATTTTCTTTTCTCCACTTCTCCAGGTCAGTCTCAATTTTACAGTCATTGAAATTGCACTACTTCTTTTGTGTGGCTTTCATTGCCATATCTAGTAACGCGTGGTTTAGTCAGTGTTTTTCTATGCAAATTATTGATTTAAAAGGACACGGTTACATCTATTTATGACAAAAAGTGGGAGAGAAAGAGAAGCTCATGCATGTGCACTCAGTTCCGCTATGAATGAGATTTATTAAAACAGAACCAGGCATATGTGTGGCTTTATAAATCTGACAAAAACAACACTTATGTTCACTTCTGACTTCCTATGTACACACAGTTTTAATCCTGAATCTACACAAATTTTTATGCAGTTTGGGAGCTGCTGTGACATAGCCATCACAATTTAGCCTTTGTCAAAGTTGCTCAGATCCTTACGTTTTCAACACATCAGCTTTGAAAAGTGAATATTAACTTGCTGCCCAATATACCCCACACACTGACAGGTGTCAATGTAATGAGATCAGTTATTCACTGCACCTGTCAGTGGTCATAATGTTATGGCTGATTGGTGTAATGTACCAGAAGAACCATGGAATTGATAAACATAGCATGCAGTCAGGACATTCAAATATCATATTCTCATAAGAAAACAGTAAGACATACCAGTTTTAGAGAAATGGAGTTGGTAGTGGGGGTGATGGGGTGGAGAGGGATTGGAACTTCTCTGTTTGAACAGCATCTAATTGGCTAACTCACCAGAGGACTATCGGGTACTCTGCTTGCACATATTTTTACCATTTGGGAGCTGTCACACTGGACAGCTTGTGCAAGTGACTAAAGTAGAGAAATGAAATATCAGGGTGGAAGCTTCTCTGAAGCTAAGAATAAAGGAGGAGAAGCAAAATTGTCCATACTGTAGATGGCCAGGGTTAATAGCTGTACACACTGACATTTCACCTCAGTGATTAAGGTGTTTTAGAGAGGAAAGGTTCCTTGTTTGGCAAGGAGGATACTATTTACCACAGTTCTGTAGTCATTTACATTTACACAGCAGTGCCTTTGTGTGTTGGGTCTTGCTACTATCCTGTATCTCTTTCTTGTGATTGCATTTGAGCTTGTGTTTGCCCACAGATCACAGAAAATGGGGGAAGTGGATATATTGATGCTTGGATCCACAGCAGCAATAGTACATGCTGCCAGAGGCTAGCATAGCTAATAGGACTGATAATACAGATGCTAATATCCAAGGTGTATTAGAGATGGAGTTACTAATGCTATCCAGCAGTTATCTCATGGCTGTCAGAACATGCTGCAACACATCAACACACAAAGAATGTTAATTAGTTTGGTGCCTGTTTCTAGGCCCATGCTGGTATATTAACAAGTGGCAAGAGAGCAGTATGGTTCCAGACCTGTGGACAGCTCATTTCATGCTGTATGCTATGGGTTTTATTAAATAGCAATTGAGCCATACTCACTCACTACCAGAAAGGAATACTATCTATCTTGAATATGAAATATTAGCCCCTTGTAATTTTAAGACTGTCCAACAGTGTAGTAAGCGTGGATTCACCTCATTTACAATGGATTCCAGTATAGAAAAAGGATAAGGGCTCGTTTATTAGATTTTTAACGCATTGGATTACATTTCCTTTTACTTGCTATTCTTTTTGGCTGGTTGCGCTCTGATGGAGTAGCATAGCTAACAAGATTGAGAGCAACAGAAGTACAAAGCACCAAACTAGAACACAGATAAGTAAGCTAAGAATATGGACAAGGCAGCCAGAGCAGGAGCAATAGCCTATCAGAACTGACTGACACCAAGAAGAGATTCAGCTTACTCTAAATAGCCTCAGGCTGATTGGGAAATTAGCCACAGCTGCACTGGAGACACGCCCAGCTCTTAAAGCCAGCTCACCCATATGGAGTGGAGAGATAAGTAAAGGCTCCAAGTAAAAAGATGTGCCCCATACCTTAAAATCCCAGTGCTTAGGCTTCTTTGGAATGTATTATGTCTGCCCTAGAAGGGCTTTTTTTTCCGGAACTCTTCAGGTTCTATGGCAGTGGAAAACACTGCTGGAAGCATATCCAGAGAGCTCCCCTCATGCTTGGATCCTCCTTTTGGATTAGACCTAGCAGGTGCGAGGTAAATTGCTACCAATATAGTGACAGCCAGACTTGAGTGTCAAAACCACTTTTCAGAAAGCCAATGGGTGACACCATGGTAGGTGTGTCCATTTTTTATGTACATAAAAAACGTAAATAAAAAGCATTTAAACATCAGGTGCAAAGGCCTGCTTAAAAAGGTGAGTTTTTTAAAACTGACTTAAAAATTGATAATTCGGTTTTATTGCGGAGCTCCTGCAGCAAAGAATTCCAAAGTCTGGCACCGTGGACAGCGAAAGATCGGTTGCCCCACTTCTGATAACGAGACTGTGGGACCACCAGGGCCAGGTGCCCTGAGGATCGCAGAGCTCTATGCGGGGTATAAACAGTCAGCAAGTCTGAGAGATACTGCGGAGCAAGTCCGTGAATTGCCTTAAAGACAAACAACATAATTTTAAACTGCACTCTTCACGGGAGCCAGTGTAACGAGCGGAGGACCGGGGTAATGTGGGCATATTTGGGGGTGTTGGACAGCACCCGGGCTTCAGTATTTTGGACTAGTTGCAACATTTGGAGCAGGGATTGCGACAAACCAGCATACAAAGTGTTACAGTGGGGTATAAACAGTCAGCAAGTCTGAGAGATACTGCGGAGCAAGTCCGTGAATTGCCTTAAAGACAAACAACATAATTTTAAACTGCACTCTTCACGGGAGCCAGTGTAACGAGCGGAGGACCGGGGTAATGTGGGCATATTTGGGGGTGTTGGACAGCACCCGGGCTTCAGTATTTTGGACTAGTTGCAACATTTGGAGCAGGGATTGCGACAAACCAGCATACAAAGTGTTACAGTAGTCCAGGTGCAATGTAATAAAAGCATGAATAGCTTTTTTTAGATTTGAACGCGATAAAAACGGCTTGACCTTAGCTAGCGGCCTTAAATGAAAAAAAGCTGGTTTTGACTATGGCTCTGAGCTGTTTATCAAAGTTGAAGCCACTGTCAAATATAACTTCAAGATTTTTTACCAAATCTTTAAGTGGAGGGGCTGAAACACCTAAGCTGGGCAGACCTGCATATGGTTTGGAGCTGATGAGCATATATTCAGTTTTACTATCATTCAAATGCAAGAAATTCTGAGCTAGCCATTTCTTAATGTCTCGAATACAGTCATCTAGAGGGGCAAGTGGATTTTGATTAGATTGTATTAATGGTATATAGATCTGAATGTCATCAGCATAGAAATGAAAATGGACATTGTGATTTGCTATAATAGATGCCAATGGCAACATATATAAAGAGAATAGTAGCGGCACCAAGGTCGGGTGGAGGGGCTGAAACACCTAAGCTGGGCAGACCTGCATATGGTTTGGAGCTGATGAGCATATATTCAGTTTTACTATCATTCAAATGCAAGAAATTCTGAGCTAGCCATTTCTTAATGTCTCGAATACAGTCATCTAGAGGGGCAAGTGGATTTTGATTAGATTGTATTAATGGTATATAGATCTGAATGTCATCAGCATAGAAATGAAAATGGACATTGTGATTTGCTATAATAGATGCCAATGGCAACATATATAAAGAGAATAGTAGCGGCACCAAGGTCGGGCCTTGCGGGACACCTGAAGTAAGAGGAGCTGTGTCAGAAGCAAAACCATCAATGACAACAGAAAATATTCTATTTATCAAAAAAGAAATAAACCAATTTAGGACCGACCCTCCCGGGTCGATAAGATGTTCAAGTTTAGACAGTAGTATCGCCTGGTCGATGGTGTCAAAAGCTGCAGAAAAGTCTAGGAGGACCAACATAACAGACCGTTTTGCATCAAGGGCCATGGTGATATTGTTGTGGACCCTCACCCAGAGCGGACTCCATGCTGTGGCGGGCTTTAAAGCCTGATTGAAATTTGTCGGCCACACCAAGACAAGCTACGTGAGACTGCAACTGAATGAGGACAACTTTTTCCATTACCTTAGATGCAAAAGGCAACAGAGAAATGGGATGAAAATTAGAAACCAGGGAGGGGTCAGGATTCAATTTTTTGAGGAGTGGTCTTACTATTGCATGCTTGAGAGCAGCGGGGATCTCCCCCCTCCGCAGGCAACAATTTATGAGACTTAGCAGGAAAGGTCCAACAGTGTCAATAGCCTCCTTAGTAATCCTAGCCGGAAGGGGATCCAGAGGGGAGGAGGCAGGTTTTAACTCTAAGACACATTTCATTAGCTGAGGCAGAGAAATTGGAGTGAAGGAGTCAAATGTGTGAGATACGTGAACTACCGAAGGTACATCGGGTGAGGACATGGGAATATTTTGTCTAATGGTCCTGACAATGAAGTGTCTTTGAAAATCATTGCATAAAGACACCGATACCTCAATGGGAGGGGCGTCAACAGGACTGATAACTGAGTCAATGGTTTTGAAGAGAGTTCTTGGATGCTGGCTGCTTTTTGAAATAATGTTGGATAAATATTGAGATTTCGCATCTCTTACAGCCTCCTAGTATAATGAGACGTGTAGGCCATCCTTTTTCCATTTTCGCTCCGCCCGCCTGCATTGCCTCCACAGGGCACGCGTGGTGTCGTTCAGCCATGGAACCGAGATGTATCTTGCTCTCTTCCTTCTGATGGGAGCGACAGCATCCATAATCTGGACACAGGTAGCATCCAGGGATGAGAGGAGAGCTTCAGGGGATGAAGAAAAGTCTTGGGCTCGGGACCAATAAAGCTCGGAGGCTACGAAAGCCTCTGTAAAGTCCACCACCATTGAGGACGTAATCATCCTACGGCATTGACAAGTGGCCGACGGTCTGGTTACACTAGCTGGTGCTTGTGTTTCAAAACAAATAACAGAGATGGCTAAGTCTAACACACTTGTGATGGACAAAGTCAAACCTCGGGAAATAACGAGGTCCAGGGTAGCGCCACGTTGATGAGTGGGGCAGTGCACTGACTGAATTAAATCAAAAGATTCCAGCCGTGCATCAAATTGGTACCAAATATGATACATAATGTTCCAACACATGTATAGTGGACCCTAGTGATGTGCAGTTGACACCATGACACCTGTACTGAACCACTTCATCATTTGTATTGAGTATTGGTTCATTCATTCAAAGGTTTGGTTTAGTGCCATCTGGTGGCGAAATAGTATGCAGCAGAACAATGTCTGAATTATGTGATGGGTGTAACTAGGCTTTGTGTGAATGATGTGAAAACATTTGTAAAGATTGATTGGTCAGTCCGTCCAGTTTATGAGCGTATGTAGTGTAGTAGGTGGGAGAAGGTGTGCTTGGGGAAACAGAGGATGTGCTAGGATGTATGTGCGTATGTAACTAGGATAGGGTATGAATAAATACAAGGGATGGAGAATCAATCATTTTTATTCAAGAACAAAAGTTTCTTCACTGTCTTTAGACCGATCAGCTGAAAGTGTTCCCACATTGGAGAACAGGGTCCCTTCCTAGCTGGCACCATGGTGATCACACACCAGCAGCAATGATCATACCGACAGCAACTACGCACACACCTACTACGCCGACAAACCCACATGTTGCGCATCATCTTGGGGGGCTTTATAGTACCCCTACACCTACGCACCTACAGACGCGTGCAGCGAGATCTCACGTCGTGACACCATATCGATGGTTTGAATCACGGGAGTCACTGAGGCCAGCTGTTTCTGCGTTGGACGTCATCAGTCACGTGTCTTTTCAGCAACGATACAAAGCAGTGGTTCGCAGAAGATACCTCTCCAAGCTTGAATCATGTATTGAGGCCTCAGTGTCAGATCACTAGTGGACCCTGGATTTACAGTATACTCAAATAAAATTGTACTTGTTTTGAAGGGCAAATGATTTAAAATATGTGAACACCATGTGACATTCTATCATTATATTATCAAAAGGAATCTCAAACTTAATCTTATTTTACTCATCTTTATAAAAACACAATCTAAAACTAGTTAAGCAAATCTGAAAGCAGGGAAATAAAGCAGAGGGAGTCAACAAAAAGAGATTGTGATTATGAAGGCAGTATTAAATGCATTTCCATGGAGTGTGGCTGTGTGATGATTTAATCCCCCTCCACATCCAATGGATATGATTTGCAGGCCTATACACATCCGTGTGTGTGTGTGTGTGTGTGTGTGTGTGTGTGTCAGAAAGTCTTGAAATTTAATAAACAACTCATTGGGTTTCATTCCTCTGTCTGGGACTATGCTGATGAGAACTCTCCGGGACTACATTAAACTCCCGCCATCAATTTCATCACTCCAAGTCCATTCACATGAGGGGAGGGATGAGAAATGATTACAGGATCAGCTCTGCAGTCATGGACATTTCCATCCTGCCTTCAGAGCTGAGTGATTACTGTGGCTGCATCACAAACCATCGTGCAGCCACTGATTCACTATGTTCCACAAGCATCTCTGTACTGGAGCAAACACATGCTAGACTGAACCATGAGGTTTCTGTTCAGTAGGAATACTGAACCACTGAAATGACCAGTAATACATTACTGCATTATCAGTACTCCCACGTGTCCTGCAAAATTTTACCAGCGTTCCAGTCATGGAAATTAAGATAAACTGTAGAACGTACTCAAGAAACACTATCATTCTGGAAAATACGTTTCACATTTTTGTACTTATGTTTTGCTGTCAAATCTTAGCATGAGGTGGCAGCTGAAATTAGGGCAATGTGTGAGATAAACAGACTTGCAAGGGCAAAAGTTTATGGCCTGTTTTTAGTCATGTTGTTGTATGCTCTGAATTGATTTGATTTATTCTTTCAAGCATGTAAAGACAGTTGATATGACAACATACATAAACATAATCCAATATCAATTTGCTTATACCTAGTACATGCTTGAATGGAGTAGGAAGAAGTCAGACTTATCCAGTCCTACTCCATGACATCATCTTACCATCATTGGTTTGCAAGCAGTAAATGACTCTCTTCTACACCACACAAGTATTATACTAAAAAAATTATAACAGTGTTAACATTCTTACATAATTACATTCTTAAATAATTATCTTCTACACCACACAAGTAATATATGAATAAAATAAAACTGGTTTTGTTAAAGTCACAATGTACTCTAGCCAGACAACTAAGAACTGTAAGTAGCTTGATTGTTGATTGAAATGTAAACATTAATAACTATTGGCTAGTAAGTTTTACTTTTAAACACACTTAAGATTTAATGTTTTATTGCTTGTGGGATTATCATTTACTTTAATGTTAGTTGGCCAGTAGGGGACACAGGGTACAACCTAACACATTTTGTATTTTTGCAAAATAATTTTAAAAATATTTTATTTGGAAAAATCTTGTTTTTACACTAGCAACATATACAGTACATCTCTGCTACAAATGAGCACTTGAACTATATTTTTAGCACCTACCGTTCCACTGAAAATGATGGGAAATGCAATGTTTCAATTTACTATGTTGTATCAAAGATATTTCCCAGCCACACTGCATTATATAAGATCGATCTATATGACACATAGTTTGATCAATCTAGCCACAGGGGTTGCAGGCTAGTGACTTCTGCGCCCGCCCCAAGCCCGGATAAATAGAGAGGGTTGCGTCAACTGTAAAAACATGCTAAATTTAAACATGAGAATCATCAGTCTAAGTTCCATACTGGATTGGTCGAGGCCCGGGTTAACGATGACCGCCACCAGTGCTGTTGACCTACAGGGTGCTGGTGGAATTTGGACTACTGTTGGTCGACGAAGGAGAGGAGGTAGAAGGATTTGTAGGCAGAAGTATAGGTCTGAGAATAGGGACTCTTAACGTTGGCACAATGACAGGGAAAGGTAGAGAGCTGGCAGACATAATGAAGGGGAGGAAGATAGATATACTGTGTGTGCAGGAGACCAGGTGGAAGGGTAGCAAAGTGTGTAGAATTGGAGGGGGATACAAAGAGAAATGGGGTAGGAGTGATCCTGAAGGAGGAGCTGGTGAGGAATGTTTTAGAGGTGAAAAGAGTGTCAGACAGGGTGATCAGTTTGAAGATGGAAATTGAAGGGGGTAAAGGTGATGAGGAGGTGAGGGGCAGGTGTGGTGTTAAGAGAAGGAACCTAGAAGGACAGATGGTGGTGGACTTTGCTAAGAGGATGGAAATGGCTGTAGTTAACACTTATTTCCAGAAGAGGGAGGAACATAAAGTTACATATAATAATGGAGGTAGGAGTACGCTGGTAGACTATATTCTATGTAGACGAGGCAATCTGAGAGAGATCAGTGACTGCAAAGTGGTGGTAGGAGGGAGTGTAGCTAGACAACATCGGCTGGTGGTGTGCAGGATGACTCTGGTGGTCAGGAAGAAGAGGAGAGGTAAGATAGAAAAGAAGACCAAGTGAGTGGTGGAAGTTGCAAAAGAAAGAATGTCATGAGGAATTCAGACAGAAGTTGAGACAGGCTTTGGGTGGTCAGGAAGAACTTCCAGATGACTGGGAAACTACAGCAGAAGTGATCAGGGAGACAGGTAGGAAGGTGCTAGGTGTGTCATCTGGAAGGAGGAAGGAAGATAAGGAAACCTGGTGGAATGAGGAAGTACAGGACAGCATTCAGAGGAAGACGCTAGCTAAAAAGAAGTGGGATGTAAAAAGGACTGAAGACAGTAGATAGGAGTACAAGAAATTGCAACGTAGAGTGATAGAGAAGTACAGAGATGGTCAGAAGGAGCTGCATTGCGTCTTTGTGGATTTAGAGAAAGCGTACGACAGAGTGCTGGGAGAGGAGCTATGGTACTGTATGAGGATGTCAGGAGTGGCAGAGAAGTATGTCAGAGTAGTTCAGGATATGTATGACAGGAGTACGACAGTAGTGAGATGTGCTGTAGGTCAGACAGTGTTGCTTTTTTTATTTAAGACGAACACAAGAGGGCAGAGTACCACACTTCAACACTGTCAAATTATAATCTTACAACACTCCCACTTAATTTTACAACTGTGTTGCAATATAAACAATTGACAGTACTAAGAGCACTGCTCTATTTCACAAAAATAAACCATAAATGAACATATCCATCTTCTGGTTAGTCATGCTTTCATAACATATTCAACAGTAAACAGCACCAATTATTCTTTTAAACAGTGGGTCTAGGAAACACACTTACACTGGGTTAAGCCCAATGTCTTTTCTAAGTTGTTCAAACTTTTGTTTTGTCAATGGCTTGGCTAAGATATCAGCCTTCATTTCAACTGTTGGACAATATTGCAGTTGTATTTGTCCATTTTGCACACATTCACGAATGTAGTGGTAGCAAATGTCTATGTGCTTTGTTCTTGCATGATCAACTGGGTTCTTTGCGATTGCAATAGCTCCTTGATTGTCTTCTTGAATCAACTAGTGCAACTGTTGACTGTTTCTTACTTAGCCAGCTCACTGCTCCTCCACCCAGTAAAAATATATTACCAGTTGGTGATCAACGGTCATCCTGATCTCCTGAGAATCCGGTCAAAGTACCTGTTTCTGACTGCTCATACTTGAGAGCAAGATTTTGTGTACCCTTCAAATATCAAAAAATCCTCTTTACAGCTGTAAGATGTGCAGTATTTGGGTTTGCATTGAACTTTGACACAACACTTACTGCTTGTGCTATATCTGGTCTTGTGGCCATTGCAGCATATAGCAGACTGCCTACCATTGATTGATAGGTGCTAGAGTTTACTGGTTCACTGACACCATCATTTTTTCTCAACTTCACATCTGCCTCTGCTGGGGTTGAAACTGAATTGGCTTTATCCATTCCATCCTTTGGTAAGTCCCCTAAGTCCCATGTGTCATTTTCCAGCATTGACTCATATTCCAAGTCAGCCGCTTCCTGCCATTCCTTTGCTTTAGGGCTCATCATTGCTTCACTCAATGAGCTTGGTTCAGTGACACAACACACACTTGCATAATGATCAACAGATACTACATCAGCAAACTTGTCATATCCATATCTCTTTGGAGTTTTTCTGATCCTGCCGCTTTCTCTAGGAGCTTTACTGATAGTAACTTCATCAGATGATGCTTCGCGTTCATCTGAGTTTATGATTATTTCATTTTCTGAGCAAGTCACTTTCATTTCCTGTTTCCAGCCAAAGTCTGATTCATTGAAGATGACATCTCGTTGAATGAAAATTTTTCTTTTTTCTTCATCCCACAAATGATAGCCCTTGGCATTATTTGCATATCCCATGAACCTCAGCTTCACTGCCTTCTAGTTTTCTTCTTTCAGTGTCTGGGACATGTGCATAAGCAACACAACTAAATACTTTCATGTGACTTATATTAGGTTTTCTGCCTGTCCATCTTTGGTAGGGTGTCTCCCTCTTTAGAATAGAAGCAGGCAGCCTGCTCTGTATGTAGGCTGCTGTTGCTACAGA
>NW_018127920.1:6112119-6124118 GCF_001952655.1 Monopterus albus | reverse complement strand
ACTTCACCTTTTTGTTTCATGAAGTATACCTTGCAGCATCTTGTATAGTCATCAATAAAAGTCACAAAGTACTTTGCTCCACCTATGGATTCAGTCTGCATAGGACCACAGACATCACTATGGAATAGCTGCAGCTTACGTTTGGTGCGGATTTCGCCCACTGACTTGTATGGTTTTGTACACAGCTTGCCTTCCACACATGCTTCACAGAAGGAAATTTCCTTTTTTTTTCAGAAAAATCCACTCCTTTTACCACATTTCTGAGCTCCTTCAGCTTTTTGGTTTGTCCTAGACGTTGATGGTCTCCACTGATGCATTTGATGCACTATGATAATCAGGTGCATTTTTCTCAACATCCAGTTGATACAACCCATCAGTTCTTTGGATTCCCATTCCTTTGAGTGTTCTATCTTTTCCATGAATATAGCTTCGTGACTTTTTGAACTGTATTATATTTCCTTTTCTGGTAGCAGGTCCTACTGAGAAAAGTTTTGTGAATAACTTGGGAACATACAGCACATCATATATTGTGACAGTTTTTTCATCACTGACTTTGAATGTCATTTTCAGTTTGATGTTGCCAATTCCTAGGGCTTCTACTACTCTGCCATCACCAAGTTTCACAGACTGAGGTAAACTGTTGGTAGTCTTCTAGACTGTCTTTATTCTATGTCATGTGTTTTGATGCACCAGAGTCAATCAACCACAACTTCCCTTGTTGCATCACATTGTGATTTGACTCTTTAACTACAAAGGCACTTTCTTGTGAGTCTTTTGAATCATCACATATCATACTTTTGGCCTTGTGGGTTTTATTTTTCCTGTTTTTGTTTGGTGCGTCATGCTTGATATGCCCTTCTTTCCCACACTTGAAACATCTCCATGTGCTGGATTTATCAGCTCTCATTGCTTTAGAATCAACTTGCATTTTTCCATGAACTTGTGTTGACAAGGCTGATACACCACTGGATACAGAACCACCACTTATATGATCATTGGCATGTTCTCGTTTTTGCTCTTCATTTATTAATGCTTGTTGCACAAACTGCAGTGTTAGACTGTCCATAGTGCAGTGACAACTGCTGCATAGCTCGGTGGCAGACTGCCTAGGAGTGTTACTATTTGTTCCTCCTCTTCAATCACAGAACCAATTTCACATAGCTGATCAGTTAATTCTTTCATTTGTTTCAAATGATCAGTTATTCTTTCTCCTTCCTTCATTTCACATCTGAAGTATTTTTTTTTTAGGAACAGTTTATTTGCTATAGTGTCTCTCTCAAACTGCCCTTTCAACGTATACCACACTTCTTTTGGAATCTTACAGCTTGTTATCAGGTACAACTGGTGTGTACTTACATTCAGCACCAACACGGAAAAAGCTCTTTCTTTCCCTTTTTCTTTCGAACTCTGCTCGTGTGTTAGCATTAGCATTCACTGCTAGGTTATCCGTCTCCATTACCATGCCTCGCAGTCCTTTTGCTTTCACCAAATGTTCCAGCTGGAATTTACATGTCGCCCAATTCTCTGGTCTGCTTAGCTTGTCTATAAAGTTTATCTTCCATTGTGAACTCCACAACACTGTTTTTCTACACAACACCGTGTAATATATCCTTTGCTTCAGCAACACACTGGGCCCATAACCTATTGCTTTTTTTATTTAAAACAAACACAAGAGGGCAGAGTACCACACTTCAACACTGTCAAATTATAATCTTACAACAAACAGAGGAGTTCAAGGTGGAGGTGGGGCTACATCAAGGATCAGCTTTGAGTCCCTTCATGTTTGCTATGGTGATGGACAGGTTGACAGATGAGGTCAGACAGGAATCTCCGTGGACAATGATGTTTGCGGATGACATTGTGATCTGTAGTGAGAGCAGAGAGCAGGTGGAGGAACACCTGGAAAGGTGGAGGTCTGCTCTGGAAAGAAGAGGAATGAAAGTCAGTTGTGGTAAAACAGAATACATGTGTGTGAACGAGAGGGAGGGAAGTGGAACAGTGAGGTTACAGGGGGCTGAGGTCAAGAAGGTGCGGGAGTTTAAGTATTTGGGGTCAACAGTCCAGTGTGATGGGGAGTGTGGGAAAGAGGTGAAGAGGCGAGTGCAAGAGGAAGAGGACAGATGACTAGACAACAGACAGACAGGAGAATACACAGGAGGGGTCTGCAAGGGAGGCTGCTTGTCGGCGTAGCAGGAGTGAACACTGAAGAACATGGTGTGTAGCCAGAAGCAGTCAGCTGGCAAGACAGCTAACAGGCAGGATAATACATTGGAGATTTTGCAGGAGTCGGCTGCTTGTTGGTGTCGTGGAAGAGAAGACCAAATGCGCATAGTTTTGTAATCCTCCAGTTCTTTTATTGGACAGCTCTGAATAAGGAAGGAGTCCGTCTTTCTTCATTTAGTGCAGATTTATTTTAAACCACAAGCAAAATTACAAACACGACCCGAGTTGTTCCTTCCTCCAGAGACACACACTGGCTGCTGGAGCTCCTAGCCACACAAAGCCTAATACATTTATAAGTTTAAGGCTAACTCCTTACACAGATGAAGTCAGTATGCAGAGTCCATCTCTTATCTAGAGCTCCACATGCTTGGAGCAACTAGTCATAATAAAATGAGGAATTTCAATGTGTGTGTATGTTGTCACGTGGTGTGTAGCTAAGCATTCATTCAGACATAATATTATAACACAAGATTTAATACAAGAAAACAATTGGCGTCATGATACACTTGTCAGAATCAACATTCTGTCTTCTAACCTCGAAACAAAACAGACTAGAGCAGACTTTGAATCTTACTAAATTGCATTACTAATGCATTTGATTCAACACATAAGTGTCTAATAATTATCTGACTGATTTATTAATATCTAACAGTTTGTAGCCAGAAGCAAAGACAACAGGCAGGCAGGAGGATATACTGGTGATTCTGCAGGAGTAGGTTGCTTGTTGGAGTCATAAGTGAGAACACCAAATGTGAGTGGTATGAAGCCAGAAGCGCACCACTGACAAGACAGCAGATAGGCATAAGTACTCGAGGGAGAAAGATTACAGAACGGCCATACTCACGGGGTAGAATGCTGTTCATCTTGTA
Organism: Monopterus albus; assembly: GCF_001952655.1. Taxonomy (NCBI): domain Eukaryota; kingdom Metazoa; phylum Chordata; class Actinopteri; order Synbranchiformes; family Synbranchidae; genus Monopterus; species Monopterus albus. The sequence goes on along the minus strand of NW_018127920.1, from coordinate 6,121,026 downwards.
TTGTTTAACCAAGAGATTTGAGCTACAAGTGACGAACTCAAAAGACGCAGAGCCAAGAGTTCAGGAGAAACTTCCTTATTAACAGACATGTGGCAGCAGGAGCAGGTATATAGCAGTGAATACACAGCAATAATGAAATTAACCAGCGAGTGACAAACGGGGAGGAGTACATGTAGCACGAACGACCGAGATTAATGAGGGGCAAATGAGAACAATGGGTGATGATTACGACCAGGGTGAAGCGGGAGCAGGTGAGGTGAGATGAAATGGAAAAGGGCCAATTAAAGGCACGAGACAGGCAAAAAACAAGAGCAAACATAAAACAATTGGCTTTTCTCAAACTGTAAATAAACCCACTCACTGGTTTAATCATACCCTGGATCTTGTTCTGACATGTGGCATCAAAACTGAACACTTAATAGTTTTCCCCCAAAAGCCTCTGTTAGATTTTACCCAAATTCCTTTATTGAAAGCGCGAGAAGTGAAGACAGGAGAGGACTGTGTAAAATTAACAGAAAGTTTACTCGAAGTCTGGGCACAGGTGAAGCCATACAGCGCTGGGATCAGAGCGACAGAGCTCCCGCAGGGATTTCGTTCTTTGACACCAGAGCTATGTGTTTACATTGAATTTATCTCCTTGGGCTAGGCCCGCCCTGGACAGAGGTACAACATTTCACACTTCGTAATCCTATTGACCATTTGGTGTGAGTAGTTCAACCCCTGCCTGTGCCTGCTTTGCTGAAATGTGAACTAAACCAGGTGTGTGTGTGTGTGTGTTTCTCAGTGCTGATTTATTCAATGAACACAGGTAAAAATTAACATTACACGCTCAGGTATCTTGCATCTCCAACATGCACGCAGGCAGCTGAAAGATGAAAGCCCCCGAACCACAACAGGCCTATACATTATATCACTTCGGGCTAACCCCATTCTACAGAGAGAGACGCCAAACCGTGACGTCTCCCAGGGACAGCTTTGCAGCTGGCCAGAGCAGTAGTCAAAACATGAAGAAAATCAGTGTGTGATTGTCTGTTGATTATGTGGTGTGTAGCTAAAACATTCTAACATGACCTGTATTGACAAGTCATGACATTAAACATAAGAAAATATTATGGCTAAGGCTACAGTTATACACGTCATAATAATAATAGTAAACATCCTGTCTGCTGACAGTCATCAACTTTTTATCTAGTTATCCTTGACCATAAGCATCCTGCAGCAAGTCATGAGAATGTCTAAGCATTTAACAGCCTGAGCTAGACATCCTGTCTACTCTAAACATTTCTAATACATCAAGTATCTAACCAACATCTATCTGACTAAAAATACCTAACAGTATGAAAAGTAACTAAAAGAAAAGGAAGAGCTGAAAAGTAACTAAAGGAAACTAGAGTTATGAAAAGTAAATAAGGCTTATAAAGTAACTAGAGACTATAAGAATCAAATCTTACACCTCTTCTGTCTGACCATTTTCTAATAACTTTTGAGTTTACATTAATGGATTATACACTATGTGGGAAACACTTCCACTACAGTAGATGTCTGACAATGCTGTTACCAAATTTTAGGAAATAATTCCATCATTATTTACTTCAGTGCCATGTGCCAACACAATGGAGGGCAACCACCTCTTGATAGTAGATAGATAGATAGATAGAAAAAACTTGGGATGAATGGCCTGAGAAAGATCAGGGGTGATACCAGAGATAGACTATGAATCAATGTCCCACATGCCCCAAAACTAAGTGACAGAAATATTTATACTCTATTTATGTAACATTAGTTACTGTACACATTATAATTTTGGATTACTAGTAACTAGTACTAGTAACTAATATATGCTGTTAAGCAGGGACATTGCTAAACATAAAGCTGTACTGGGGCACATGCCCTCATTACTTAAATCACACAATTATTTTTCTTGAATGTCTGCTGCATGAATGAAATGTGCTCTACATTGTGATACGTGAACTCCCCCTTGCTTAGCCCACTGTTCCACTGCCATACTGCTGCTACTGAAACAACTACTGGTAAGGGTAAAAATGTAGAGATATGAATCTTTATGAAAATCTCTATTTCAACACACACTAAGAACATTCTCAACATGTTTTATGGTGTAAAGGTCAAAGCCCTGTGTTCACATTTCTTTGCATTCTTCTGCAGTTCAGAGTAATATAATTTGATGGTCAAGCAGCCCCAGTGTGATTCGGTTATGTACTAACTAAGCTAATGTTAACTTGTTTACCAACTACAGCCAGGTCTCCCCTCTCTCACCCTCATCTCTCTGAACTTCTTCCCTGTCTCAGGCCAACTCTAAAAAATTTTCTTACATTCATCTACATGAGTCAGTTATGCTTGGCATGATCGATATTCAAAAGCTTAACTTAGTCCCCATTACGTAGAATCCATTCCTTTTCTTGTTTAGCACTTCAATACACGGAGGATTGCTGCATGCACACTGCAGTGCAGAGCTACACCATACATCGTAAGTATGGTACGTCAGCGTTTGTGTGTAGACTGTGATGTATGTGCCCTGACCACTGCGCCCCAGCTTGTATTTTGCCTTGACATTCTGGATTAGAACAAATCACTTATTTTCCTGTTATTATCAATCTAAGTTAATCCACTACCAAATACAGAAGCTTGTTAAAACTCAAACGTGTGATTTTTACAGTTAAAGGGATCTAATGACGCCTATGCTATTAAGATTTTCAGCACATTATTATTTTATTTTCAAAGTTATGTGTAGCATTTGAGTGAGTTACCTTGATTAAGAATAATTTTTGTTCCTGTTGTTGCACAAGGGATGGTCAGTGTGACAGAAAAATTTACATGACTCTCATCTTTAATGTGGAAATAAGTGGCCTATTGCTTTTATCCATAGTCTCCCTTCACATGTAGAAAAAAAAATTCTCATAATATTGCTCATTTGGAAACTCTGTTGAGAGTATAAAGTTTCTTGCTATCCACGGTTGGCTGATTTTACAAATGTTCTTTGCTACCTTACACTATCATTCCCTACCTCCCAGTGCTCACTCCCCTGCACACTCCTAAAGGCTCCCTTTTCATGAGTAACAAACTGGTACCACAGACCATTAATAAAACAGCACAAACACAGCACCACAACGATGCAGCAGACAGCCTCCTTACACACATACATGTGTATCCTTCCATGTTAAATTCACTGATTTATTACACAGGGTCTGAGCTGCAGAAATTGATATGCCCTTCATCTGGAGGAAGGACATAAAAATCTCCCCCTCAGCTGGCCATGATGTGTGGATAAAGGTGGACCCTGCGGGGCAGGAAGGCGTCCTCAATGAACCATTAGAAAGTCATTATTGTGACTATGTATGACTGATCCTTTCCTAAGGACCCTCAATACACCTTAACAATTAGCAACAAGCTATTAAATGTTGGCAATACAGTGGAGTGGAAAATAAATCACAGTGTTTTACACCTTTAGATTCAAGATGAGAGATGACTTTATTAAAGTGGCATATGGAATTAATCGGAAATTGAGGGAAGCAGTGCAGTAGCTCACAGAATGTACTGGATTCTAGATGAACAAAAATTGGATGTAATAATAATAATAATATTAATGCCAATTCCATTAGATTTATCACCTTTTGTAGCAGAATTGGCTGGCTTAAATTGTGTTAAGCAATGATTAAAATAAAGTGTATGTGCCAGCTGACATTGGGCGGGGTCCATCCTGGACAGGCTGGCAGTCTATCACAGGGCTAACAAGTAAACAAACACTCACACTCACTTCTACAGGCAATGTAGAGTCACCAATCAACCTTTGGACTGCGGAAGGAAGCCTGAGTACCAGGAGAAAACACGCAGGAAGAACATGCAAACTCCACACAGCAAGGCTCCGGGTCGGTGTGGGCTTGAACCTGGAAGGCGACAGGTTAACCAGTGTGCAACCCCATCTATACCATATTAATTAAATAAAGACAGAAAAACAAAAAACATATAGACATAAATCAGGACTGTTGTATGCGCAGCCTTTGAGCAAGGCACTGACCTCAAAACTGGAATTGGTCCCTAGGTGCAGCCCTGTTAATGTTTAGTGATTCTTAATTTAAGATGGGTCAAAAAATGGGAATCAGTAAGCTATAACTTGTTAATACTACTTTCATGTTAAATTTGTAACAATCCTTTGAGTTTTTATTTAGTTTACCATTTTATTTATATTTCATTTTTATAGATAAAGTAAAATAATTTTGATCCTTACATGGGAATTGAAATACTCTTAAGTAGGTTGTGGATTGTCTTCCTGATGAAACTAACAGACATAGCCAAGGTGAATGCCTACAATTATCATTTAAGATGATATAATCATTATAAACTATTTTCATTGCATGTTGGTGCATACATTTTTTAAAGTTTGTTCGTGTGTGTACACAGTCATGCATCATATAAAATACAAAATAAAAATTTGGCAGTGTAACAGATACTGTTTGGCAATATGACAAAAATAAACAGTGAAACTTTGGAAAAATGTATAGATATCTCAGGTTGTGTTATCCCAGAGCAGAAAATATTGCAAAGCGGCTGCATTTATGACTTGCCATGTACTGGATTTACATGATGATGAATAACATTAATTTGTCAGGTGTTCTGTATGGTTACTTGATCTGTTTTTACTGTATGTCACTAATATGATGGCCAAAAAATATATAAATAAATAAATCTGTATGCACAAACAAGTACTGCTTATTTTCGCCAGATAAATATACGATTTATCAATATTGAGAATGTCTATGGCACATTTGTCATTTCTATTTCAGCTATGGACCTACAGTTACTCAGCAAAAAAAAAAAAAAAACTGCCATCACAGGTCGGGGAATTTAGCAGAAAAAGCAGCTGTGTGGTGACAGCTGAGACAGTACATCACTCTGCAAAGAGTTCCTGGTAAAGACATCTGCCTCAAAGCAGAACCAACACTTGGCAGTCACAATTGGAAAGATGTAAAGTACCAGGTCTACAATTCCATCACATCTCAAAAAAGGAAACAGTTGTAGTTTATCTTTATGTGTGTTGGTTCTTGTTTTAATAGTGGCTGGATAGTTCATTGCCTGGACTGTTGCACACTTGCATCATGTGTTTTCTTCAGAGTTTACATTTATACAACAGCCAGTCTGATTGTAAATTAAGTTGATTAGATTTAATGTTACATTCTGATGGTAGACACAGTCACACTATGAATATATGTTGCGAATGAAAGGTCATTTGCGAATTACATGTACTAAGTTGTTGAACAAGCCTCTCTCACCAAAGTGAATGAATTAAAATAGATAAATTAAGATTAGAGGACTTTGCCAAACGGTACTTTCAGTGTTACTGGTGTTAAGTAAATTTAGCAAATGACATGTAAGACTGAAATTTGTTTTGTTTCGATGTCTGAAAAACTACTCAAATTTAAAGGCAGAAAAGCATACGTTGATAATATAATTTTTAGCATTTTTATAATACATTAAAAGAAAACAAAAATCACAACACTGGCAAAATTACCAACCATGTGCTTCCATCCCTGTAATGTTGGTTTGGCTTAACTAGAAAAGTAAGACAGGTCAGGTATGAGAAGTCTGCTAAAATCTGGCAATATAATGTGCATTGTTTTGGTGCTCTGTGACAGAAGGTCCAATTCACCAAATCTGCCTAGCAACAGGCTCCGGTCCCCACAAGTAGAGGAGAAAAATTTTTTTTTTATTTAGAGTTTTTTAGATTCTGAAATGACACTCTGACTCTCTACTGCCTCCTCGTGAGATTTTTGCTTTGCACCATTGCAGCTATAGCCCTCACAAAGAAGTCGAATAACATGGTCTACACAGAGCTATAAAGTTATGGTACATACACTGGTAGGGACCAGATTAGATTTTGGCTAAAAAGGTCAAAGGTCAAGGTAACAAAAAACTACACACAAACAATTTCCATCTGTAACATGGGGTAACATTTTTATAAAATTCATATCTCCATCAAAATAATTGCATTATGTAATCTTTGTGTATGAAATATGCCGTACAAATAAACTTGCCTTAAGTACCTAGTATGAACATATAAAAAATTAAATAACATTTTGTAACGGTGGGTTGTTTTAATTATTTATTACCTTGCAAGGATTTAGACTTTTCATTTTTAGCAGTTTAATCACACCCATATCATCAGCATCATCCATGCCAACCTACACCTGCTGTCTAGCACATACCCAATTGAGGAAACTTGCTCTTATTTGGCCAGATGAATAGGTAAACAGGTGGGGGAATATGTGGAAGGACATGTAAATACCAGCTTCTTTAAACAGCTCATACATATCATGCTGTCTTTCATTGCAAAGGTGTGTCCATGCCACTGAATGGAAATGAGAGAGGTCAGGTGTATTCTTTTCCACAACTATTGGCTCTTGTGTTAATGACATCTCAGAGAGATGTAAATGTATTGTTGGAGTGTGTTTATGAGAGGCTCAAGTTTACAAGTTCCCCTTCCTCTCTCTTTGCCTATCACCATCATTCTTGCTCTCTCTTTTCCCATCTAATTTTTACATTCATTTTTGGAATCACTTAAAAGTGAGAGAAACTCCACAACAGGTACAATCACACTTGTCTACGGTCAGCAGTGTATATCAAAATCATCACTCATGAAGTTAGTGAAGAGAGGCCTGCACACTAATCACCATCTATTAATTAAGCATCTATTCATAAAGTGTTCACTCTTATTTCATTCACAGTGCTTCATGCTTCTGTTTGCCCAAATGTTTGCAGTTAAATGTTATAACTCACAGTAACTGTCTGTGGCTCTGATTTGTCAAACAAAAATTTCAATTTAGATACACCCTGCAGTACATTTATGTGCAGAAGTAGAACTGTGAATTTTGTTCACCATCAAACTGGAAGGGCATTAGAGAGGGGTTTTTATTATGAGTATGAAAAGGAGGAATGATTACACAAACATTAACTGCATCAATGTACATACTATATGGGATTCTTGCTATTTTAGTGTATTAGATTCAGATTTTAATTCTTTCATTATATCTAATCATGCAGAGTAGGAGCCCATGGTGTGTGATGTCCTGATTGGTCAACACGCATCTTTTACAACTGACCTCTGGGATCTTAAACAGACTTATTAAACAGACTTGCTGTTGCCACCAGGAACTGCTTCAGGTGCGGCTAAATAAACCAAGACTGAAATATTATGTATTTTAACTTTACTACTTTATATTAACAATGACTCAAGTGACTCTCTGATAAGTCAAATGGATCATTAGTGAAGAATCTACAGAGAATTATTGTATTGTCCTTGCCATGAGTGGTCCGTGTTCAAAGCTAGACAGTCAGCTAACAGTGTGTAATTCCCCAATAAAAACAAGGCATGACATTTCTTGTCATTTATAATGAATTACTTCTTTTAAGTAAAACTGCAACAAAGCACAAACAACAAACAGAAATCAGTACAACACAATTTCACTGAACAACATAGGCTACCAAGTCACATATTGCTAGAAGTGCTAAATATAAGATTATAGCTACGTTAATTCTGACAAAATCACATCTCTCTCTGCAAACAAATTTAAGTACAGCAACAGTTTTCTCCTCATAACATCTAGAGGACAACAAAACAATACAGATGAATAGTGTTCAAGGCACAATACTGAGAAGTAATAAATGTTCACGTCACAAGAAAATGCTACTCTGGCTACCATGCCTGGCTTAACTCTTTGCATCTCTTCCCCAGAGATTACCGCTGCCGTATAACCCAAAGGGGGCACTGCAGCACAACCCACAACAAACAGGTCTCGATGCACTTGAACAGAGGGCAGAACAATTATCACCAATTCTATGAATATTATAGAAGCACCACTTGATGTCAGACCCATACGCTGAATATATCTGTGAGCTATTTCACATGTGTCCAAAGACAGTGCTGGGTAAAATGAAAGGCCATTAAATATCATGGGGCCCATGTCTATCAGACTGAATGTAATTGCAGTACAAAAGAAGAACTGAATTCCCCATTCTCAGATAAGCCATAATGGCTTCTTTAATACAAAAAAGCAGAGAAGTAATACTGCAGATTTAACACAGTGGTGCATGGCTGGTACTGTCAGCCTGTAGGTACTGCCGGCGTGCAGCCTGCCACAACGAACCTGTCTGCCTCTGAGCATTGTGGATAATACCTCAGACCTCTGAAATGAGCTATTCCATCCTCATTTAGCTGAAAAGAATTGCTCTGGTCTATACCATCCTTTCTTGTTTTTATTCTGGCAGAGCTCAGAAACAAAGTTAGTTAACACTTTCTAAGAAGCATTTATGAAGCTTTTGAAACCTGTAACTCTCTCCTCTATTAATAATTAGTGAACCATAATAATAAGCTATTAATGACATAAATCAGTTGCTATGAAAATTGATTTGGTGGTGTATCTGTGAGAAAATGAGCCATAGTTCTTTAACATGGTGAACTTGCTCCTGTTACACCAGGGTCACTATAAAGACACCATGTTAAGAAGCTGACAGTGACTCTGTTAAAATCTGAGTCTACAGGTGTAGGACTGAATTCAACACTAACCATCATCATGGTTAGCACTGTTTTTATTATTATTATGGAAAGAAACCACCATGACTAAATTTAATATGTACAGTATTGTGCCCTCACTTTGTACAGTGGGCTATCACACTGATGAAGACTTAACCCATTACTGTATAACAGAATGACAACCCTCAGTGCAGTACCTTTGTATATATTTATCTGGAAAATTGTATATATTTCTATAAGTATCCATCCATCCATCCATTTTCCTCCGCTTATCCGGGACCGGGTCGTGGGGGCAGCAGTCTAAGCAAAGATGCCCAGACTTCCCTCTCTTCACACCCTTCCTCCAGCTACTTCGGGGGAATGCC
>NW_018127920.1:6039642-6110814 GCF_001952655.1 Monopterus albus | reverse complement strand
CTTGGGTGATGGACGAGTCCACCTCTGAGCCCTCAACCTCTGCTTCCTCATCGGAAGACATTGCCACAGACCTCTGTTATCATGGTTACAATTATAATCATACAGTCCATTAGATGGCACTTTGTTCTCAAAAACACACAGACCAGAGTGTGACTGCCTGAAGTACTCCAGCGCCAGTGCTACCTCCAGAAAGGTACAGGAAGAGAGAGATGACACACTACGGGAGAGAGGAGACACACAGACATGTAATGCTGGCATATAGAAACATGGAGAGGAGAAGAGAGGGAAGGGGAGGAGAGAAACTCAGAGCATCATGGGGCCCCCCAGCAGCCTAGGGCTTTAACAACATAACTAAGGGAAGGCTCAAGGTCACCTGATCCAGTCCTAACTATAAGCTTTATCAAAAAAGAAAGTCTTAAGTCTAATCTTAAAGGTAGGGAGGGTGTCCGCCTCCTGGACTGAGACTGGGAGCTGGTTCCATAGGAGAGGAGCTTGATAGCTAAATGTACAGATTACTAGTTTATAGCCTACTTGTTCAGTCGCCCAGTCTCTTAAAATGTTTCTGTGCAACTAAGCTGCAAATAAAGATATGTTTTGTAAGGAAGGCTTTAACTGTTGGATTGTATTCTGGTGCAACATAATGGAGTGACAACTTGTGGACCACTGATGACAGACCACAATGACTGTTAGGGAAACCGGTCTATAGAGCTGCCTGGTGATGAGCTTCAATAGGCTCCAACTGTGTCCAATTAACAGTAGTAAAGCTGGAGCTTGCCAGACATGGTGAAGAGGAAGATGACAAAATAAGAGCCTGGAACCAGGAAGCAGCAGAACAGCCAGCAGGATGACAGGTCTACCAGGTGGCTTAAATTGAATTATGCCTGGTGTTATTTTTCCAGTTTTGCTCTGTCTTAACCAAGACTCTAACCTGTAAGAGTCATGGGCTGGGAGATCTGAAAAAAATACACTGGCTGGGAACATTTTACTGAGTAAGTAATACAAAGCAATAGAGACATATTGACCATAGGTGTAGTGCTGCTGGAAAAGGGCCAGAATAATGTTCCACTTTTTTTTTCTTCAAGAGAAAAAGAGGTGTTCACTGTTAACATGAAGCAGGAGGAGCTCAGTGAACATTCAGTACAGTTCGGAGTTGGGTTAACAACTGGAGCGGAGAGCATCTATTTCTTATAGATTCGGGAGGCATTTGATAACTGGTCATGACAAATATTGGGGGGAGGTGGGGGGGACAAGTGTCTGTGTCAGTTTTTTCATATTTTGGGTGGAACCTGTCCCCTGTGGAGATTACGCCCTAGTTATGACCGTAACATTCACCCTGTGAGAAATGGCTAATTATTCACATTGTTATTCTGCCACACCAGAGAATAAAGTCTAACATTTGATCATGTGGGAAAATACAGTTGCCACATAGCTAAAACAAGTGTTTAGATGGCCCTCAAAACAGGCTACAATTTAACCATCCGTGTGCACACGTGTCATAGGGGCACTCCGGTACCTCATCAAATAGCACTACACCACTGATATTAATGTAACAGTCAGATTAGGTGAAAGCTTATATCTTAACTTTCTCTTTTGTTCTCGCTAGGATACACCCTGGGGATTTCAGAATGGTAGCCTAATGGGTGTGGGTTTAATGTAAGAGAAACCTATCTTATTATGACAAGATATTTTGCTCATTTTTATGAGATACTTTCACATTGAAACATTTTCATGTTATTACAACATATACTGTATTTTCTTGTTTTAACAGCATACTGGAGTCTATATTGTCATTATAACAACACACTGTATTTTCTCATAATAATGTGACCCCTGCACAGCTTGGAGTGGAGTGCGCACGCTGCCTGGTGGCTGGACATAAATCATTTGTATATTCACGCCTCTCAGGTATGAGGCCATCTCCATGGTTATCCAACCCTATGCTGGAGCCAATCCCGGCCGGCAATCGGGTGAAGGCGGGGTACACCCTGGGCAGGTCGTCAATCCATTGCAGGGCTAACACACAGTTATTTATTAAAACATATAGTAGCACATCATTTATTTATCTGGATGTTTACTAATCCATTGATGCTAATATGAAATAATCTGTTCACACAGAGACCATAATCTTTAATAAGCTATTCACTATTTGTAAAACTGTGTGGTGCCAGTCATTGCATTACAAACATAAGCCCCACCTGACTGTAACTGCCAGTGGCTCAGCTACAAGTGACTGATCTACTTTTTCTGCAAATTTGAATTTACCAATTTAATAATGTTTAAAGTAGCTACACAGTTCATCACCAGTATTCCCACTGCATTAAGTTGTTAATCCACAGCTACTATAATTAACACTATTCAAATCTAAGTACCAGTACCAGCATTAGCTGCTTTCTCCATCCTTTTGAGCTTGTCTGATGGTTCTGGAACTGAGGCCTGTTAAGTCAGTATGTCTGGTTCTTCTGCAACAAAAGAATGTCACCTCACTATTAAGCACAATTCATAGTGCTATCAGATACTGTAATATTTAATTTCCAAATGCTCCTAACATGACAAGATTTTTCATATCATCTGAAAGGTTCTACTCTGCTGCCACTAAGTCCAAGACGTTCTTTACTCTGCCTGCAGCTGCATCATCTTCAGCCTTTATATGCTCCCCAATCACAATGTCACACAGTGCCCTCAGCAAGTGTCCTAATTTCAAAGCAAGAGATGGTGTGCCATACCTGTACTTAGAAGTGGTGAAACCAGATAGTTTTTTGCTGTTACCACAGCTAAAGAAAATTTAGGTGGAACCAAAATATCTTGTAGCATCTAAACTTTATGGTCAAGAGACTTGGGAGCAAGTAAAAATCTACGCAACTCTCATCTTTTGACTGACATGGCCATCTCTTGATTTTATTTTAAGCAGGTTATCTCCAAATTCACATATGAGAGGGTCATCCGGGTGTATGCCAACCAAAAACTCTGGATAACAAGAGAGGTCAGGACCTTGCTTAGGAACAGAAACACCACCTTCAAGCCTCATAGAACTGTACAGTGCAGCCAGGGCTAGTCTGAAAAGGGGCATCAAACAGGCCATGTTGGATTATAAAAATAAAATCGAGGACCACCTCCACAGCAACAATTCAAGGCAAGTGTGGCTGGGGGTCCAAAACATCACAAGCTATAAACCTGGACACAACACTGTGGGTGGCAGTGCTGAATTGGCGGAGGAGCTGAACTGGTTTTTTGATAGCTGTTGTGGGAAAAAAGTGCATCCTAATAGTCCAGTTCACTGGTGAGGGGTGTGAATACAGGTCAAAGACATCTGTCTTCATGAGATTTATTTCTGCAGAAAGGAGCAGTCTGCAACAGTATTCAGAGTGGTCTGCTAGAGAGGCTCAAAAAGGAAAAAAAATTAACTCAGTCATATATATACATGGGTCTCGCATGCTAGTTACAGAGAAGATTAGAAAAAAGGCACCTGTTCTGATTACACACATACACATACACCATCTCAGAAAGACATGTTTGTCCTGAGATGATACACAGAATCAAGGAGTGCATAATTTCTCAGGGGCAGTTTGTGAATAGAATAGAATATCCTTTATTGTCATTGCAGTGAAAACAATACAACAAAATTTAAAAGACAGCTCTACTAGAGATACCTCCATCACCCACACACTCACAAAGCTCACTCTATACAGACAGGTTAATGAAAACACAAGAAGCACATAAAATATTAAAATTTGAATTAAAAATTATTAAAATTGCATTGCGATAGTTGCCACAGTTGCTTACATGAAACAAGTGCAAGGACTAATAAGATAACAGAGATGGGGGCAGTGGGATAGGGGGCCGAGAATTAAGTCCTTGGACAGCTGAGGGATAAAAGCTGTTCCTTAGTCTTGTGGTGTGGCACCTCAGGGCCCTGTAGTGCATTCCAGAGGGTAGCAATGTAAAAACATGGTGGTAATTCTAAAGGCCTTGCTGCAACAGCGTGACCTGTAAATGTCTTCCGGGGCGGGAGGGAGAGTCCAATGATTTTTTGTGCCGTGTTGACCACCCTCTGGAGAGCCGCCCTATATGCCTTTGAGCATTTTCCAAACCATGCCAAGATGGAGTAAGTCAATACACTCTCTATTGAGCAGTGATAAAAAAATTTCTGCCAACCTGGCAGAAATGTGGTTCTTCCTCAGTATCCTGAGGAAGTGCAGTTTTTGCTGAGCCGTCTTTACTACAGCAATGGTGTTTAGACTCAATTTGAGGTTACTGCTTATGTGTGTCCCTAGGAACTTGAAGCTAGACCTCCCAGTCTGCTATCCTGAGTGGTAGGTGTGCCTCCTGTTTCTGCCTAAAGTCCAGAATAAGCTAATTTTGTTTTTTTTTATGTTTAAGGATGTTATTTCTTGCACACCACCCTGTCAGCCTGCAGACTTCATCCCTGTAAGCAGTCTCATCCCCATTTGAGATGAGACCCATGACAGTTGTGTCATCTGCAACCTTGATGATCTTGTTTGTGGGGTGAGTGGGTGTGCAGTCGCAGGTGTAGAGGGAGTATAGGACAGGACTAAGCACACACCCCTATGGTGCTCCTGTACTCAATGTCAGGACTGGGGAGGTGTGGGGGCCAAGTGTCACTGCTTGTGGGTGGTTGGTCAAAAAGTCCTTAATCCACAGGCTCAGATGTTTGTGGAGACCCAGGTCCTGTAGCTTCCTGACTAATATCCCAGGGACAATTGTGTTGAAGGCAGAGCTAAAATCCACATTTCTGCTCCAGGTGAGACATTGCAATGTGGAATACAGTATTTAAGGCATGCTCTGTGGACCTGTTTGCCCTATAGGCATATTTGTGCCGGTCCAGGGTAGGAGTGATAATTGTCTTCATGTGCATCAGAATGAGTCTCTGCAAGCACTTTGAGACAATTGATGTTAAGGCCACTGGCCTATTGTCATTAAGGGAGCTGATGTTAGATTGCTTGGGCACCGAGATGATGGTAGCAGATTTCAGATGGGCTGGAACAATAACATGCACCAGAGATAGACTGAAAATGTCTGTTAGAACCTTTGCAAACTGATGAGAACAGTCCTTGAGAGCCCTGCCTGGGATCCCATCCAGGCCTGCTGGATTCTTGACATTAACAAGTTTAAAAACACATTCGTCTTCATGTATCTGCAGGGTGAACGTGTAATCAACTGTGGCTGGCCCGCTTGTATCAGCATGATCTGGTCCTTTCTCAAACCAAGCAAAGAAGTGGCTTAATTCTTCAGCCAAGGATGCATCATTCCCTGCAGATGGGTCTCTGCTGCCCTTAAAATTGGTTATGTGCTGGATGGCCTGCCATAAAACATGCCAGGTCCCTGGTGGAGAAGTGACCCTCAATCCTCTCCCTATAGGCCTCCTTGGCTGTCTTTACAACCCTTTTAAGGTTCTGTCTGGCCAAGCTGTACCGCTCTCTGTCCCCAGACCTATGGGCTTCATCCCGTTCCTTCAGGAGGAGCTGGACTGCTTTTGTCATCTATGGCTTCCCATTTGGGAAAACACATATCTGCCTCTGAATGGTAACAGTATCAACACAGCTCCTTATGTAAACAAGGACAGTTGATATATATTCCTCAATGTCCTGAGTGTGAAACAGACTCCAGTCAGTGTGTTCAGAGCAGTCCTGAAGCTGTATAACTATATACTGTATAACATTCAATCTACCCAGGCGAAATTCCAGAAATAAGATTAAAACAACAACCAACAGACAGTATCTCACACAAGAGCTCCCAGCTGCTGTGTCTGTGTGCGCCACCATCTTGCATGCTATCTTTTGCTGAGCAGACAGTTCAGATATTCTGTGTGGACAGAGTTCACCACAAGTTTAAGGTGAGAATTTTTTTTTTCCATTATGCCTGCTTCGAACAAAAAACACCACAAGTGGCTGCATCACAGCCAACACCAGCCACATTCTTACGGTGAAAGAGCATGATATGAGGTGCAACCTAAGGGCATTAAACCCCAGAAAAGCAGCAGGACTCGACAGCGTCACTGGTAGGGTGCTGAAGGACTGCACAGACCAACTCACAGGGGTCTTTACTAAAATATTCAATCTGTCCTTAGCACAGGCTACACTCCCAGCCTGCCTGAAGTCCTCGACCATCATCCCTGTCCCAAAAACGACTACTATTATTAGCCTAAATGACTTCCAGCAGGTGGCTCTCACTCCAGTCACTATGAAGTGTTTTGTGAAACTGGTCAGAAGTCATATCATTCAAGGAGTTCCACCAACACTTGATCCCCACTCGTTTGCATACAGGGAAGACAGATTGATGGAGTATGCCATAGCTACAGTCCTCCACACAACCCTGACCCATTTGGAACAGAAGGACAGTTATGCAGGCTTTTTCTCAGCCTTAACACTGGCTCCCCACAGGGATGTGTGCCGAGTTCCCTACTGTACGCTCTCTACTCACATGACTGCACCCCCACCCACCCAAGAAATTCCATTGTGAAGTTTCCGGACACGACACGATAGTGGTTGGGCTCATCACAGGGGGAGATGAGTCTGCATACAGGGATGAGATGGAAAAAAACTGTCATCATGGTGCAGCAGTAACAACCTGGTCCTCAACACCACAAAACCTAAGAAAAGAATAGTTGACTTCAGGAGAACTAGATCTGTCTCTCAGCCCATATACATCAATGGGGACTGTGTGGAGAGGGTCTCTGACGTCAAGTATCTGGGCCTGCATCTGGATGATGACCTAACCTGGAAGACTAATACCACTGTGCTGATCAAGAAGGCACAGCAGTGACTACACTTCCTGAGGGTTTTGAAAAACAACACCCTAGCTAAGGAGCTGCTGGTGTCCTTCTACAGATGCGGTGTTGAAAATGTACTGACATACTGCATTTCAGTGTGGTTTGCCAGCTGCACTGCTCAGCAAAAGAAAGCACTCCAGAGGGTCATCAATACAGCACAGAGGATCACTGGCTGTGCTCTCCAATCTTTAGAGGAGCTGTACAGGTCTTGCTGCCACAGAAAAGCCCACAGCATCCTGAAGGACTCATCCCACCCAACACCTGTTCCAACTGTTACCCTCAGGGAGGTGGTACAGGACAATAAAAGCCAAAACAAAGAGACTGAAAGACAGCATATATCCCAGGGCTGTTGCAATAATGAATGAACACTGAAGGGTATGCTTTTTTTATTAACCTGTGCAGTTTTCCATCTTGGGCAATTAATATTTTGTTTGCAATCAAAAATATTTCAACTATGGTGCAATCAAAAACATTCAATAATTTTCAACTGTACAATATGACATGAAAGTATCCAGTTTTATATGTACACATATATATTTATATTTGTCTATTTATTAGTCATTCTTTTTTTTATTTGTACATAGGAAAATGTTTAGCGAGATAATTAGCTTGCTTCTCTGCACTGAATGAGACTACATACACTGACAATAAAGATTCTATTCTTACTTCAGGAGACACCTGGTCAGTTAACAATGTTTAAGAACCTTTCTGATGACTGTCCTTTGTATGGAAGGAGAGCTGAAGCAGCAGTTTGAACTCTTCTTTTTTCTTGGACTTAATTTCAGACTCGAACATTGTTCTGCGACACCGTTTTTAATCACAATATCTTCTTATGCTTAATGTCATGACATGTCACTGGATGTCCTGTCAGAATGTCTTAGATACACACCACACAATCAACAGACAATCACACATTGATTTTCTTCATGTTTTGACTACTGCTCTGGTCAGCTGTAAAGTTGGCACTGGGAGACGTCACGGTTTGACGTTCTTCTGTAGTATGGGATTAGCCCAAAGTGGTATAATGTACAGGCCTGTTGGGTTCAGGGTCTTTCATCCTTCAGCTGCCTGCGTGCATGTTGGAGGTGCAAGATACCTGAGCGTGTAATGTTAATTTTTACCTGTGTTCATGGAATAAATCAGCACTGTTTTGAAGCTACTTGGACTGCTTCGTCTCTCAGAGTTAGCATGGTACAAAGAACCAGAATACAACAATGTTAACTTGGTATTAATCTAATGAGAACTGTTCTTGTCTTCTGAGGAATCCAACAATGACAAAGTCATCTGTGGCACAGGCTTCCTGAAGGAACACACACAATATACAATATTTGAATAGTATCTATTCAAATAAGGAACCTATAGCCACTTGCTCAAAATTTCAAGTTAACCTCCAGACCACATTGGTATTACATTCAAGAAAAAAAGTTGCTGAGCATCTTCTAATAAATTGCTCATGTTGAGTACTGGCCAAAGTCACTCAGAGTGAATTTATCAAGTACAGTCCATAATACACAATTAAATGTGCAAAATGGGAGAACATTCGTATGGAATTTCAGTATATAAATAAAATTGTTTACCCATTATTTGGCTCCAAACAGGCAGAAGTCAGGCCATGCTGTCATAAATCTTCAGAGCCCCACAGTACGCAACACCATTTTCCAGACCTAACCTTAACACAAAGCATTACTGAACCCTGTCCTTGCCCAATCTGGTTTGACATTTTAATCAAATCATTGCTACCATGTTTTGAAAGAAAACTGACATTTCTGAATCAGTTTAGTACAGTTAGGGTTAGAGTTAGCTACTGAAATTGACTATTCTGTACAAAAGCTGTGACCTTTGACATTTTCTGCTATTTTAGGGTTAAAAAAGTAAACCATAGCCACCAGAGAAAAGCTTAGAAATGGCAATTCTGTGACACTTGAGAAACTTTCAGACATCTGGAGGGGAAACTTGTTAGCATTCAACGCCTCCTCACGGAGGCCAGTGATTGGTCCTAGAGGGAACAGAGTTAAGTTGATTGGACCGGTATCCCTCAGGTGGATTTGTTGTTGCAGTAACACCGCCTGCCTCCCTGCCAAGAAAGTAGAACATTACATGCTCTTTGAGCCAAATGTTCTCTCTCTGCCTTCCAGAATTTTTTTTTTTTTCTTTCTCTTTTTATCTGTGAGGCAGCAGAGTTGGCACTACAGTCACAGTGCATGGACCAGTGCTCATAACTATTTTATGGCTCATGCAAGATTTAAAGATTGGGGGCTGGGGTTATCTGGCCACCATCATATATGTGCTGCAGGGATGGTGAGACTTATTAACTTAAGAGTAGTGTCATACATGTGTAGAGGCTGAACTCTTGTCCTTTCCCTCTGTGTAGGACGTGATGGCAGTAAACAATGAGGCTGGCCACACTTTGCCCTTTCCCATAATCGCTGATGATAAGAGAGAGCTGGCTGTCCAGCTGGGCATGCTGGACCCTGATGAGAAAGACAAGGATGGAATGCCCCTCACCGCTCGATGTGTATGTAACCTGTACTTAATGTTTTTATGTTTATCATACACAAGACCAAAGGCAGTCTCCTCTAAAATTAATACTAAGTCAGAGTAAGTTCAGGGAGAACAGTTCCTCCAGTACAAGTCCTCCAGTACAATCAACTAAAATCCATAATTAAGTCAAAGATTAGTGTAACCAATAACCCACTACAACCTTGCAAATTAATTGAAGAAATTATGAAAATTACATCCTCCAAGGAAATAATATCCAAGCTATATAAACTCATATCAAATACAGATTCAACAATAACAATACCAAACCTCAACTGGGAAAATGATTTAACTCTCCGACTTCTGGACAGAAATTTGCAATAACATCTTTTCTATGACCAGCAACATAAGCTTACAACTTATACAATACAAGACCATTTATAGGAACCATATTACAGAAAGTAAAATGTTCAAAATGGGTTTCACTGACACAGACATCTGCTCACAATGCACTCTAGATTGCACCGACAGTTACTTTCATGCTACTTGGACCTGCCGACCAGTTCATTCCCTCTGGATAGCAGTGACAGAGAAACTCTCCATCTTGGGCTGTAGAATCCCTCCTTCTCCATCACTTTGCTTACTCTGTAATATAGAAATCGACCACCTACCATTTACATATAAAAACCCACTCCTCATTTCTCTAGCTATTGCCAAGAAAACAATCTTTCAAAATTGGAAATCAAAAAAATCAATACACATAAACCACTGGACCAACCTTCTGACAGAATACATCACATTAGAGAAAATGGCATCCACTCAAGAATAGTTTATCTGCTTTTTATGCCACATGGAACCCATTAACACATTTCAACTTGAACCAAACACCTGGGGCTGAGACCATGCACATTCCCACCAACCTCTAGAAATGTAACATGCTGATTTTTTTAATAGTAAAGTTATTGATTTTTTTTTTAATTTACTTCCCCTCCTTTTCCCTTTCTTGCATTTCATAGACTGCATAAATTGGAAATACCCACACTTCACACACTACAACCTCGTTAAACACTCTATATCCTTTTGTAATGTCATGTAACTGTTGTCTTGTCTCCCATCTTCAATACTGTTTTGTTAATGCGTTACTTTGTTTCAATAAAAAAAAAAAGAAACTTGTCAGCAACAAATACCCTAACCCTAACCCTAATACCCACCAGTTAAGTACTTCCTTTAGAGAAACTGTTGTAACTTTAAGCACCTCTCTATATCAAATACAAATGGCCCAGAGCCCAGTAACTGATCCCCACAATACAATGGGGCCATGTGGGAAACCTTTGACCTTGTGACCTTTGTGGACTGTGATCTACAAATGTCCTTATTAAAAAATAATTTTGTGGCTTAAATATTAACTTGGTATGCAAAACAAAACCAGAGTATAATGAAATACATTATTATCCCCTGAAATTAATTTTACCTTTGCAAGAGGTATGGGGTAATTCCTTACTAATACTGTGTTGACACCTTGATTTATCTTCACAATTTGAAACAATGCGGCTACAGTGGCAAGGAATTGTGTGGGTTTTCTCCGGCTTCCTCCCACAGTCCAAAGACATGCAGCTTAGGTTGACTGGTGACTCTAAATTGCCCGTTGGAGTGAGTGTGTGTGTGTGTGGTTGTTTGTGTTGTCTACACATGAGCCCTGTGATAGACTGGTGACCTGTCCAGGGTGGACCCCGCCTCTCACCCATTGTCAGCTGGGATCGGGTCCAGCCCCCCTGTGACCATACTCAGAATAAGCAGTATAGGTAACGGATGGATGGATTTTGTCAAAATAAGTATATAATTGAAACACCTTTTAATAATAGATTTTACCTGGTGTGAGTTTAATGGCTTTAAAACACATTGCTGCATTTAAATAAATAAATTACATAAAGTTAAAACTCTTTAAAGAAACACATTGTTTTAAAAATCCAAATGAGCACAAAAAAATTAATAAAAGTAGAAATAGAGAAAATATTTGCTGTAACTGGTGATGAAGATGTCTTGATTACATGAGCTAGAATCTTGTCTAAGAACTCAAGGGAAATAGAAACAAATGTATGACTCTTCAAAGCAACCTCGGAACAGGATAATAATACTGCAGCACTGGTAATGCTTGAAGTAGTACTGAGAATTGTAAACATTTTTTTAAACTGTAAAATAATAGTAGTTTATGTATCAATACATTTTAATAGCCATCCTTCAGATGCATTTAATAATTAAATGTATCAAAACGTGCAATACCAAAAGTAGTTTTGAAGTATGTGTTACTTTTCAGTAGTAGTTGTTGTAGTATATGTTGTAATAGTGGACAAATGTGTACCAATAGGCAATAGTTTCATCAATAGCACTGACAGACATTCAGCTATTTAATTCTTTTTAATTGTTTGTATAACTGTAATAACATATACTTATAATTTGTGGTATAACTCCATTGTAATATATGAGAAAATATTATATTTGCAATTTTTTCTATTTTAAATGTGCTGCCTGCCTTAGGTTCAATTCAGTTCAATTTGTTGTGATTTGTATAGCACCAAATCACAACAAATGTCATCTCAGGACACTTTACATAGTAAGGTCTAGACCTTAATATCATTATCATTATTATAGGAAAAAAACCAACAAATCCCCCTTGAGCAGCACTTGGTGACAGCTGTGAGGAAAAACTCCCTTTAATGGAAGAAACCCTTGACAGACCCCAGCTCTTGGTGGGTGGCCTTCTGCCTCAACCGGTTGGGGTGAGTGGATAGAGGAGAGAGAAAAGAAAAGAAAAGCAACAAGACACAACAAACACAACAACAATCAAACACTGGGCAGGTTGATGTGGCCGGTGACTGGTCATCAGAAACGTTTTTTTTTATTGCAACACAAAATAACAATTTACAGGACAAAGCACATAACATACTACATGAGACAAACGAGGCAACAGACATTAATAAAAGAGGCAAAATGATTATTAATTCAGGTTATTGAGTTGCGTGTGTGAAAATGTGTGTGTGTATCCTACTCTATGCAGACTGATATTCATTACTTAAGGGAAAATAGAATTAAACCAAATAAACTAGGAAAGTGGAGGGGGTATAAATGTAAAGGAATGATTGTAGTAATAAAATAACAAAGAAGGAAATGGGAAAAAAAGTAATAAAGCAATATTAATCATATACTATATACTTTTCCATTCTCATACTTATGTATACTCAGATATAAATGTAAAAACATTCATAAGACAAAAATAAATGAAATTAACAGATCAGTAAATGATTAGAAAGAGAGGGAAGAGGAGAAGAGAGAAAAAAAAAGGGGGGGGGGGGAGGTAATATTCTCAGTTAATTTGGTTTGATAGGTGTGATACTCAAAACAGAACTATGGACCATGGGGACTAGTGACAGTAACCATAATGAAGTAAAAAGCAGCTTGTTATATTTCTAGGAGTTTGTGGGAATGTGCGTGGCCTTGGCCTCAGGTATCTGGTTTAAGTTAAAAGAGATTAGAAATAGATTCCAAGTGTCAGTGAAGGTTGGTTTATTATTCTTATGGGTGGATGATATTTTCTCTGGTGTGATATATCCTATAAGAAGGTTGGTTCAATGGTTGATGTGTAATGAATTTTTTGATTTCCAGTTTAGAAAGTTCGTTTTCTTGGCGATAGAGAGATAAGAAGTGGGTTTTTCTATTTAATTGGTAGGTGGTCAACTTCTGTGACATTACCGAGAAACATAGAGCTCCAGAGCCAGGACTACCTGCAGAAAGGTACAAGGCGAGAGAAAGGACACACTACGGGAGAGAGGAGACACGCAGTTAGTGATGTGTAGTGGAGTCATATAGATGGATGGAGAGAGAAGAGAGGGGAGGGAAGGGGAGAAGAGAACCTCAGAACATCATGGGGGCCCCCAGCAGTCTCACAGTCACCTGAGCTAGGCCTAACTATAACCTTTATCAAGATCGATGACTTCAGTGTGCTAAGACCCAGTGAGAATATCAAGAGTGAAACATAATGTGTTCTACTGAAAAACAATGGCTGCAGGAACACATCCTGAAATTCACCACCACTATCACTGGCTTTCAGGCAGTCCAGGCTGACAGAGGCTACAGACTGAAAGGTAAGAGGAAGGGAGATTGCAGTGCTTGTTTAATGACAGATAGTGCAACATTAGACACATTACTGTGAAGGAGTGTCTCTGTAGCTCAGACATTGAGCTGTTGGCAGTAGGTATGCGTCCATATACCAACTAACTCCACAAGGGAAAATAAAACCTTAAATTTACTGTATGCAACCCATAGGAATGCATACACTTCCTGTGCCGCCCCAACCATTCTCTTGGCAGATTAGATCACAACCTGCTTCTTCACACTCACACTCATTGTCCAGCAGCAGCCTGTTATCACAGAGGTGGTCATGTACTCTGTGAGCCCCATGGTGATGACATTGACTTCAATCACAACAGAGTAGTCAAACTTCTTTGTGGACAACGCCAACCCCACTAAGACAGTGTGGTCTTTTTCCTAACAATATGTCCTGGAACACCTGTGACCTGAACACATGCTCTTCAGTCTTTGCCTTTAAAAAAATACAAATGCTCATATTTCATATGAGATCACATCCTGTCAGATGATATAATGTGATCTAGATGAAAAAATGACAAAAATGTTAAATAGATGAGACAGCTTTCTAACCTATAAAAGAGACTGTCTGTTCTGTCTACATCTTTTAAGTAATCTGGAACACTGAAGACAAGATGGTGATAGAAGCTTCCACTTATTTATTCACAATGGCAGCGTTAAGGTGTAAGAGATCTGACAGGCAGGAAGGCTGGGAACAACTCTCATATGTGTAAATTATAGTCTAATTTCACTGCTGACACATGCCTTGATAATGTCTCCTCTTACAGCAGAGGGGGGAATTAAACTATCAGCTCAATGCTGATGCAATCTGGGTGGAATGACATGTCAGTGGGCTCACTGCTATCTCCCCTGCTGTCGCTATTGATCTTGATTTCTGAAGTGCAGGACAAATTGATATGATTAAAACAAGATGTAGTTTTGACACCAGGACTTCAGTGGAACATGGGACTGATATGCAGTGCCACATTGCTGAATGAGTATGTGGTGTGCAACAGCACTCACCTCAAAACAGAGGTATAGATGAGTGTTAAGTAATTTCAATGGGTGTCAAATACCCTTTGTGAAATGCCATTCATTTATTTATTATATTTGTGCTGTCAATTGAGTAAAAATATTTTATCCCATGATTGTCTATAGTTAACTCACAATTAAATTAACTTTGGTGGAGATCATTAAACTGGTGCTCACAGATCATGTACAGTCACTGTGTCAAGGTGACAGTAGCAGAGGAGAAAAGACATGACCCCAGATGAGCAGGACAAAGCTCTCTCAGTTTACACAGAGAGCTCTGATGTCACATCACCCTCAAGGGGTGGGCATCTCTCCACCAAGGAAGAACATGGAGAACTGCAGCAATTACACTTAACACCAGCAGAGGATCGGTGCATCCAAATGGGATTGATGATGTGTCATGATACCTACTTTTGGCAAAAGGGGCACAGTTACAGTATGTGCCCTGGCCGATGATAGATCTAAAGGTTTGGCGCAGTGTCTCCCCTGTCTTCAAGATGGGGCTGGAAAGTGGATAGCTGCATTTGAGGAGGAAACTATTGCCACAATTTTGGCAATAGGAAACATCAAAAAGACAGGAGTGGGTTCACATGTGCAGCCTATAGCATATTATTCAGTGGCTTTAACTCCAGTTGAGCTGGGACTGCCACCTTGTTATCATCACTTGGCTGCAGCGCATTTGATGTATGAAAAAGCATCAGCCTTTGCAATGGGTTACCTTGTGGAAATTTTGTCTCATCACAAACTGGTGAACTTGATTGACAGAGGTAAGTTTGCCTTAACTACACAACACCTCAGTGACTATCACAGACTTCTTGGTTATCCAGATGTGACACTGTATGTATGTAAAGTGAAGAATCCAGCTGATTCTATTCCACTGCACTTTGAGGGAGAGCCACATGATTGTGTGGCTGAGGCAGAAAGATATGCTAAATTATGCTCTGACTTGAGTGCTGTTCCTCTAGAGGCTGTGGATATGATGTTGTTTGTGGATGGATCATGCTTTAGAGAGGAAGAGGCTCTCAAAGCAGGATTTGCAGTGGTGAAGGAGAGAGATGGCAAAATGGAGGTGGTGTGCAGCCAACGGTGTGCACAGCCCTGTTCATTGCAGCTGGCAGAGCTGAAAGCTCTGACTTATGCGTGTGAGCTTGCTGAAGGCAAGCATGCTAATGTGTACACAGATTCAGCCTTTGCTCATGGTGTTTGTCATCTGTTTGGTTCAGCATGGAAAGGAAGAGGCTTCAAGAAAGCTGATGGTTTGCCTGTGCTGCATGGTGACCAAATCAAGAAGCTGTTAACAGCAATGATGACGCCAAAAGCCCTTGCTATTATCAAGTGTGCTGCACATCAAAAAGATGATTCAGTGGTCACACAAGGAAATGCAGCTGCTGACCAAGCAGCAAAAAGTGCTGCCTCTGCAGGTGAGAAAGCCATTGTGGTTGTGCATGACATAGAGGCAGAGGAGCAAATAACCCTCAAGGACTTGTCCTGGCTGTAGGATGAAGCTGAATCTCAGTTATTGGTTAAAAGAGGAGCAGTCAGAGATAGTGAGGGAGTGTGGAGGAACCATGAGGGGCTACTCGTGGCTCCCAGTAGTTTGCTGTCTCATGGGTTAAGCCATGTCAAGAGGTGAGGTGTTGAAGAGAATAAGAGAGTGGAAATTTTTTTGCTCAAAAGCAGCAACAGCATGTGGATGGAGTCTTAAGTCATTGTGAGACATGTCTTAAGTGCAACATCTGATGGGGGATAGTTCCCCCTGCGGGACACCTCCCGATTCCAGAAGGCCTATTCATACACTTGTCCATGGACTTTGTTGACATGGTTAGACCAGTGCAGGGCAAATGCTACATGCTTGTGGTAACAGCAGATGACCAGAGGCCACACCTACTAAACACAAAAATGCGGAGACAGTGGCTAAGTTTTTGTGCAATTGAGCAAGTGACTGAGCCACACAAAAGGAAGACTGGTGTGAGGATAAATCATACCCAAAGTACATAAAGTAGTACACAAAGTCTAAAAGCACTTAAAAACAGCAAGTGGAGGCAAATGTATGCTACATCGGAGTTGGATGTGCAATAAGCGGCAGTAGTGTGAATTCTTGCCTGTGACTTTTTGAATAAACCAGCACGGATATATTTTTTATATACTCAAGTGGTCTGAGTCGTCCCTCTGAGTTCCTGGTTTGAAAGAACCGGATGAGGCTTTATAATGGTTTTTAGCCTTTAGTACTAAAGAAGAAGATCTAAACAGAATAAAACACAAATTTTAAAAACAGAAGGAGTAAAAATCTTCTATATCAGGACACAAACATCGTAAAACAATGAGTTAAAAGAGGTTTAAGACTGGAACGGATTAGGCACCAAAGGCCTGTCTAAAAAGGTGGGTTTTTAGAGTTGACTTAAAAGCCGCTAGCTCAGTTATGGACCATAGCTCTGGTGGTAGGGAGTTCCAGAGCCTGGGGCCATACACAGCCAAAGAACGATCGCCCCATTTTTTGTATCTTGACTGAGGGACAATCAGGGACAGATGCTCTGAGGAGCGCAGAGCTCTGAGTGGAGCATAGACAGAGAGAAGATCCAATAGGTATGGAGGAGCGAGGCCATTCATGGACATAAATACAAATAGTAGCACTTTGAAGTCAACTCTAGACTGTATTGGCAACCAGTGTAGCGAGTGACGCACAGGGGTGATGTGAGCTTACCTGGGGGTGTTCAACAACAGTCGAGCTGCAGCGTTCTGAACCAACTGAAGCTTCTGAAGAAGCGATTGAGAGATTCCGACATAAAGGGCAGTACAGTAGTCCAGCCGCAAGGTGATGAAAGCATGGATAGCTTTTTCTAAATCTGGGCACGATAAGAAGGGCTTCACCTTTGTTAAGAGTCTCAGGTGAAAAAAGCTGGTTTTAACCACGGATCTGATCTGCTTATCAAAATTAAAGTCGCTGTCAAATATCACTCCAAGATTTTTCACGGTATCAGTGAATGAAGGTGCTAATGCTGAAACACCTAGAATGGATACAACAGCAGCTGAATCGGGACTAAAGACGATGTACTCTGTCTTACTCTCATTTAAGTGTAGGAAATTCTGCGATAGCCACATTTTAATGTCACAGATACAATTATGCAGTGGGGGTAAGTGCGTTAGAATTGTCTAGTATTAGCGGCACATAGATCTGAATGTCATCGGCATAAAAATGAAAATGAACATTATGCCTTGACATGATTAAATGAAGTGGTGACATATATAAAGAAAAAAGTAGCGGGGCCAGAATCAAGCCTTGAGGAACGCCTGAGGTGAGAGGGGCTATGGTGGAGGAGAACTCGCCGATCATGACAGAAATGGTCCTATTGGTCAGGAAAGAGGTAAACCACTTTAGAACCCTGCCTCTCAGGCCAACATGGTGTTCCAACTGGGAGAGCAAAACTGCATGGTCAACTGTGTAAAAGCCTGCCAATAAATCTAGAAGAGCTAGAATAACGGGGCGCTTGGCATCAAGGGCCATAGTAATGTCATTATGGACCTTCAGTAGTGCCAATTCAGTGCTGTGACGAGGCCTAAAGCCTGATTGAAACTTATCAACAGCACCCAGATGATCTAGATGGGACTGCAACTGGGTAAGGACGATTTTTTCCTTAATCTTAGATAGAAAAGGCAAAAGGGAAATTGGGCGGAAATTAGATGGAAGAGAGGGATCAAGGTTAGGCTTCTTGAGGAGCGGTCTCACTATAGCATGCTTAAGGGCGGTGGGGACCGTGCCCAGCCTTAGGCAGCAATTTATAAAAGTGACCAGAGAGGGACCAATAGTGTCAATAACCTCCTTAATTATCCTGGCTGGGACAGGATCCAGGGGGGAGGAAGCAGACTTTAACTGCAACACACATTCTTTAAGTTGAGGCAGAGAGATCGGAGTGAAGGTTTCCAGAGTATACAATACATGAGAAACAGATGGTACGGAAAATGAATACTTGGGGATACTTTGTCTAATATCCCAAACTTTGTCAATGAAGTAATTCTGAAGCTCATTACAGGTTCTTACTGACCCCTCAGTGGCCAAAGCAACAACAGGATTAATAACCGAATTGATGGTATTGAAAAGACCTCTGGGACAGTGACTGTTTTTCAAGATAATATTAGATAGATATTGGGGTTTAGCATCTTTTACAGCTTTCTGATAAGAGACCAGGCTGTCCCTTAAAATTTCCAGAAAGACGTGCAGGCCATCCTTCCTCCATTTATGCTCTGCCTGTCTGCAGCGTCTCTGCAAGGCATGGGTAGTGTTATTTAGCCATCAGTCAGGAGTATTTCTAGCTCTCATCCCTCTAAAGGGAGCAATGGAATCCAAAATCCGAGAGCACGTAGAGTCAAACGAAGAAAGAAAGACATCAGGACACGTAGGAGGGTTAAGAGCTTCTGCTGAGTAAAAGATTGTAGGCCAAGAAAGCAGCAGCAAAGTCGGGAGTCGCTGGCGTAGGGCCATGGGTCTGGATGCACTTGACGGTGCCAGGATCAAAATGGATGAAAGAGTGGTCAGAGATGGCTGACTTTGATACATCCCCAATGCAGACAGACAGGCCTCGTGAGATGACGAGGTCCAGTGTGCCCCCACATTGATGAGTGGGGCATAGTACTGACTGGGTAAGATCAAAGGAGTCCAACAATGAGTTAAAATCATTCGCCAGCTGGTCAGAGGGGCAGTTGACGTGAATGTTAAAATCTCCACAAATCAGCAAACTGTCAGACTGTGGAATAAGCGCTGCTAGGAGTTCCCCAAATTTGTTTATAAAATCCTTGGATTTAGGAGGACGATATATGACTGCACATAAAATAGGACAGCTAAGTGTTACAATAAAGGTTTGTAACTCAAAACTGGAGTAGGCCTTGGAGGGGAGAAGGTGACATTTTAGGGTCAGCTTAAAAACAGATGCCAAGCCGCTGCCTCTACCAGCAAGGCTTGGAATGTAAACAGTACAGGTGCAATTACATGAAGTAATTCCTGATTATAAACTCCTTCAGCTGTTTAGGAGTATGAGGGCAGTTGGAAAGAAGTCCTGCATTTCACACTCCTGTACCTCCAGCTGGAGGGTAGGGGTGTGAACAGTCCATGCTGGGGGTGGGTGAGGTCCTTGAGGATGGAGGCAACTTTTCTGTGGACTCTGTGGTGGTAGATGGTCCTGTAGCTCTTTCTGTAGGTTTAATTCAGTCACTGGGTCCCCAAAGGCCATCATTACTTCTGCCATCTCAGTGGTCCTTGACCTTTTATTGTCACTTTTTTTCACTCTCCCCAGAGCCTGTTTTAACAGCCTCGCTGACAGCATATGAAGGGTTCTGAACGCTGACTGTCAGATGCATTGTCCAGAGCTTAACTATGGCATTCTCTCGCTTGCCTAAAGTTGTAGTTTTGTATTAGTTGGCAGGATTGTTATCAGATGTGCTTGTGGTTTAAGTATAGGACCCCCAGGAGAGCTTGGGCTCTATGTACACCATGTATGCAAATTTGCATGTGTTGTGCCTTGTTTGGGATTGATGGCTTAGGGTTGATGTTGTGTGTTTGTATTTTTTCTCTTGTCCTGTCAAAGTAGGGTTCCTAGCTTTGGCATTGGATTTCTTTCTGTGAAGCCCGCAAATGAGAGGCAGCCCGAAGTCCTGTATGCTTGTAGGTGCCAGTGATTGGTGTGCCCCAGGTCTACCCTAGCTATCCTCAGGCAATCAATTGCCAAGTAGTGGTAGCAGGGTTACTTGAGATATAAACTCAGTTGGCAGTTTATTAGGTACACTTAGTGCTGCTAAAATTATTTCAGTGTAATTCAATAGAATGGCAATAAATCCGCAAGTTTTTTTAGAGAGATGCTGATTCAATCATTTTGGTGCCTGTAGTTTGTGCTACTGTTTAATTGTACTGCATTGTACATAGAAGGGTTGTTAACATTCTTTGCAACCCATTTATATCAGTGACAACAAAAATAGAAATGACTAATACAGTACAGTTCAACAGCAGCACTAAAGGGAGGATCTATTGGAGTTCATTTGTATTAATACATCAGATGTACCTAATGAACTGACAACAATACAGCATTCCTCCTGTAAAACTGATCAAATTGTTACTGACTTTTTGGTTCTAATGGGTGCCAATGGCAAACTCCTCTGGGTCAACTTCAGCTGGCTGGGCTCAGCGTTGAGTCAGTGAGGAGCTCAGACATCTCGAAGAAGCTCTGAGTTGCACCACTGCTCATACATGTTGAAAGGAGTCAGCTGAATTGCTTGGGCATCTAATCAGGATGCCTGCTGGAAGCCTCCTTCAGGAGGTGGTCTCGACAGGACTGCTCGAGAGCATGCCTAAAGCCTTACAGTACACATCACACCAGGTCGGGGCAGTTTGGGATCCCACAGAAGGTGCCAGAGTATGTGGCAGGAGAGACAGACATCTGGGCTACCCTGCTGGCAGCACAACCCAAATCTGCATAAGAAGCAAGAAATTCCTGGATGCATCTGCTAGTTCAGTGAAGTGTATTGGCAAATTCTGAATATTTTAGTGTACCAGTAAAGACAAGGAGACATGTGTAGCCCAGAACATATTGTGCAGCAAAGGAACACACATTTTTCTTCCTGAAACAAGTTTAAAAATAATCATGACTGCGTGGCTCCTGTTCATATTGTTAAATATTCCATACATCTAAAATTTTTACCAGGATCTATAGCTTATATTATATACAGCTTTGTAGCATTTTCTCATCATTTTTAACAATGGTAGTGACACACTATACAAAACCCTCTGTGACAGTGACCTTGTAAACCTTACTGTGGAAATAACCATGTTGTGCATTGATATAAGACCTGGAGATGCAGCCTTTGAATAGTGTGAAACCAACAGGGATGTTAGTCCCAGACTGCACAGTTCATCCATTTTCTATACCGTTTAGTCCCAAACGGGGTCACAGGGGGCTGGAGCCAATCCCAGCCTGCTGCGGGCGAGAGGCAGGGTACACCCTGGACAGGTCGCCAGTCCATCGCAGGGCCAACACGCAGATTAACAATTACACCCTGGACAGGTCGCCCCTACGGGCAATTTAGATACACCAATCAACCTATGCTGCATGTCTTTGGACTGTGGGAGGAAGCCGGAGCACCCGGAGAGAACCCACGCAAGCACGGGGAGAACCCCATTACATTTAATTTGCCTAACTTCCACTCTGCCTCAACTAAATAATCAAATATAATCCAGCAGTACTGCAGTGTTTCTTGTGCTGCATCAAACTAATTTGCCTGTCTGAAAATAAACCTGCATTACACAATGAACCTGAGTAGATAAACTGAGATTTTTAGGTTTTTGCAGGCCTTCTAAAGACCTTCAAGACCTTTCCCCATCTCTGCTGAATACAACCAAACAGGAGGATGTTTGGAACACAAAGCAAAAACTTCAAATGCTCTTAAAACATTCAACAGACTGTCTCCCTCCCACCTACACATACAGTGGTGTGAAAAAGTGTTTGCCCCCTTACTGATTTCTTATCTTTTTGCATGTTTGTCACACTGTAATGTTTCAGATCGTCAAACAAATTTATATATTAGTCAAAGATAACACAAGTAAACACATCATGCAGTTTTTAAATGAAGGTTTTTATTATTAAGGGAAAACAAAATCCAAAACTATATAGCCCTGGGTGAACAAGTGTTTGCCCCCCTGTCAAAACACTGGTTTATCGCACCTGAGTTCAATTTCTATAGCCACACCCAGGCCTGATTACTGCCACACCTGTTCGCAATCAAGAAATCACTTAAATAGGACCTGCCTGACAAAGTGAAGTAGACCAAAAGATCCTCAAAAGCTAGACAGCATGCCGAGATCCAAAGAAATTCAAAAACAAATGAGAAAGAGAATAATGAAGCTCTATCAGTCCGGAAAAGGTTATAAAGCCATTTCTAAAGCTTTGGGACTGCAGCAAACCACAGTGAGAGCCATTATCCACAAATGGCGAAAACATGGAACAGTGGAGAACCTTCCCAGGAGTGGCCGGCCAACCAAAATTACCCCAAGAGCGCAGCGACAACTCATCCAAGAGGTCACAAAAGACCCCACAACAACATCCAAAGAACTGCAGGCCTCACTTGCCTCAGTTAAGGTGAGTGTTCATGACTCCACCATAAGAAAGAGACTGGGCAAAAATGGTTTGCATGGCAGAGTTCCAAGACGAAAACCACTGCTGAGCAAAAAGAACATAAAGGCTCGTCTCAGTTTTGCCAGAAAACATCTTGATGATCCCCAAGACTTTTGGGATAATACTCTGTGGACAGACGAGACAAAAGTTGAACTTTTTGGAAGGTGTGTGTCCCATTATGTGTGGCGTAAAAGTAACACCGCATTTCAGAAAAAGAACATCATACCAACAGTAAAATATGGTGGTGGTAGTGTGATGGTCTGGGGCTGTTTTGCTGCTTCAGGCCCTGGAAGACTTGCTGTGATAAATGGAACCATGAATTCTGCTGTGTACCAAAATATCCTGAAGGAGAATGTCCGGCCATCCGTTTGTGACCTCAAGCTGAAGCGAACTTGGGTTCTGCAGCAGGACAATGATCCAAAGCACACCAGCAAGTCCACTTCTGAATGGCTGAAGAAAAACAAAATGAAGACTTTAAAATGCTTGATTGCAGTTGTTGCTGCTAAGGGTGGCCCAACCAGTTATTAGGTTTAGGGGGCAAACACTTTTTCACACAGGGCTATATAGTTTTGGATTTTGTTTTCCCTTAATAATAAAAACCTTCATTTAAAAACTGCATGATGTGTTTACTTGTGTTATCTTTGACTAATATATAAATTTGTTTGACGATCTGAAACATTACAGTGTGACAAACATGCAAAAAGATAAGAAATCAGTAAGGGGGCAAACACTTTTTCACACCACTGTATACTCACAGTACTGCAATAAAATGGAAGTCAGCTGGGGAGAGGTCTGTAAGGGTTTACTTGACATCCGGTTATAAATCAGAAGAGATAGGCCACATGATGTCCCTTGGCTTTGGCTCCAAATGAAGTGAAGTGATGTTTTTACTCAAAGAAACAAATGTTTCATAATAAGTGGGGCCAGAGACATTACTCTTCCTAGTTTCCTTTATGGTTCATTGAAGTACACTGCATGTTGTCAGTCCATCTCTGTCTCTGGCTGTTGCCTGAACACTCCACCTGCAGGTCATTACCTCAGTTTTGCATATCTGACATAATTGTCATCTTTCTCATCATGCAAATGACCTATTAAACTGTACTCTTTCTTTCTCCTCTTAGAATGACAATGTTTTATTATATCCTGGTCAAACCCAGGAGAGTGTCCCATTCATTAAGTTTCTCTTGGAGAATTACTCTATGCTGGCTTCACTTATGGTGAAGGCTGACTGATAGGAGGTGAATGGCACCATTCTGCTGATGAAAAAGAATTTGCTGTTGTGCCTTGGCTTGACTAGATCTGGCAAGTGTTCCAGTTGATGGACTTAGTGGATGTGAAGTTTAAAATAAGAGAACCGTTTTTTTGCCTCAGTACCAGTGACAGCATAAGATAGTGATGCCCTTTGGTTGAGTGTTACTACCGGTCAGACTCCATTGAAATTTGGCACTGAATTTCGTAGTGCTTGACCTTTCCACTACAACCACTACCAACTCACTAATTTCCTGTGCTATATTAACGTACAAGTCCAGTGGCATTTTTCCATAATTTTCATCCTCATATTGTCATTGTTTCATGATTATACCAAAATCAAAATTTCGTTAAGCCCCTTTCAGATGTGCATACCTAGCCAGGAATTTGCCTGCTATTTCACATTTAGGGGTCATGTCTGAACAAAGCTACAAGTTACGTAGCCGGCATAGTGTTGCCAGCAATTGTACCCGGTCATACCAAGTGAAATAGCTTGCGACATTCTTAACAGCTAAATGTCTGAACTGAAGGGGCCAAATTGCTGGCACAAAATAATAAGCCTTATCAAGCTTTGACTACACGTACAATTCTTGTTAGCATTAATTATGGTTAGTCTTTTCATGAGCTTTGATAACAAGAGGAAAATATACAATTACCAGAATGACTTTTTAACCACAACCAGACACATGCTATCCAGAGGAAGAACCCTTTATTTTCTAAACTTCCAAAAGACTGCTGTCTCTGATCAGTCTTAGGCTACATTCACTGTACAGGCCTTAAAACTCAATTACGATATTTTTTGTGAGATCTGAACATTGTGGTGATGGCTCACATTCATGTCTGTATATGACATGTATCCAGCTCTGATTTAAACACTGTTGAGTCCTAAACTGCCACACATGCACAGATTTAACTCAAATGTGAACTGTGTGCATACAGGAATAACAACAGCAACATAAATTGTGTGATGGTCAAATTGCACTATTTCCTCAAAAACCACTTGGTTACGATGTTCCTTCCAGTTTGGCTTGAACAGAAACTTCTCCATAAATGTTCACCAACACTAAAATGTCCTCATCTTTCCACTGACCCCTGTGGCTGCTGTTGCTCTGCTTTATATTTATTTTTTATAAGTCTGTGAGGACTGACACTGAATAATGATGAAACATGATATGCGCATGGGCAGAAGAGAAAGGCGCTGAAAAAAAAAAGAATTTCAATCACCTTTCTTCACCTTTCTGACAAAAGTTAAATGGTCAAATATAAGGTACTAATCAGACTAGGGATGGCCGTATTGATACTTCGATCCTCGCTGGTCGATATTTTGGTGTCTATACTTTTTTAAATATTGCAGTTCCACTGTGCTAATACAAAATGTGCAATTTGTTTTCACTTCTGAGAGTTTTAGGTACTAAAACCAGCCCAGGCATATTTTAGATGGTCTTCCATGCCACATGATTATGGCAGCAGCCAATCAGATGTCAGAGCCAAAGGCTTATTGTGCAGCCTCAGTCAGCAGCACCGCAACGTGGCAGTGTGGATGGCCGAGAGAGAAAAAGAAGCGTAGTGTGGTGCTATTTTTCACCCACGACCAAAGGTAATGCCATGTACTCCGTCTGCAATAAAGTGGTGCCACATAGCAGCAACACTAGCAACCTCCACGAAGACAACCAGCAAGCCTCAAAGTCCCCTGCACCACTTGCTGTCCATCAGAAAACACTGCAGGAGAGTTTCATGAAAGGCAAAGGATATTGAGGTACAGGTGACAGTTGATGTGTTATAAGTGATTTTAAATTTTTATGAACCATTATTTTATTAAACTACCCCAAATATACAACTAAGCTACGTGAGTCTTGGATGAAGCCATGTTCATCAATCTTTCATTTAGTTGACAAATGTAAAGATTCATGCTTGTACTGTATGTATCAGAAAATATTGACAGTTTTGTTTCTTCCTTTAAGGGGCAAAAAGTATTGCATTGGTATTGGTATCGATGGAAAAAGTACCATAAACTAATTGTATCGCATCGAAAGGAAAAATGTTGGTATCACCCATCCCTCTATTAGACCACATATGGAAGTGGCCCAGATCTGATTTTTTTTTTAAATTTGATTTGGTTTGTCCACACATTTATGAAAAGATCAGGTCTGAGTCACTTGGAGGGGAAAAAATAGGATTTTAGTCACTTTGACATGTAATGTGAAGGTAGTTTAAGTAAATGGACTGTATTTATATAGCGCATTTCCACAGTGTGTTACACTGGCCAAAGCGCTTTACAGAGATGATACACCATTCACACACCGATGACGACAGCTGCCACACAACGGCGCTAATCAAGCCACCGGGAGCAATTCGGGGTTCAGTGTCTTGCTCAGGGACACTTAGGCATGCGGGGAGACCAGGAGTCAAACCACCAACTTGCTGGTCAGGAGACGACTGCCCTACCTCGTGAGCCACAGCCACCCCAGAGCAGCAAGGTGTGTGGGCTTTCATCTGACAACACTTTCATACTGTGGAGTTACGTGAACATTACAGCTTTTAGGGGTTGTTTTAGGCTTTATAGTTTGTTGACTTAGAATAAAACATAAATGTTTAGAAGACAACAAAATTGTTAAGACAATAACTATAGATTACCTGCTCCTCCTGTATATTAAATTGTGCTTGTGTGAAACGTTCTGATAGGTTTGAAGCTCTCTGGGGTAGAGTAGACCCAAAGAGAAGAATGCTGGGTGGTGACTGCCATCACCCACTACATACAGTATATAAGAAAACACACATTTGAGACAAAATGAAAGTTTTTTTTTAAGTGCGCAGATATAATTCCTCCTACAAGCAAATCTACTGCTTGAGTGGATCCCATTGCTCCCATCTGAATCCTGGAAATGTGATTTCTTTTTAGACATTTCACTGTTTTCAGTGCTGATATGACTAGGCCCTAAAAATACTGAACAAATTGAATATGTCTTTGTCAGACTAGACATTTTTGCCATTAACTTGATTCATACATAAAGGGTGCAGGATCTCTGAAAGCATGCTTTGTGAAATAATTTGATTAGCATCCAACAGTCACTGTGTCAAGATACAGAGCATGTGTTTGTGAGGCAAAAACAAGTATTGTGTTATGTGAAGTCTGCTGCAGAATGCCAGGTCTGGATTATGAACCATGTAATTGTGCCCTCAGGGAAGGAATCCTTCCTATGCCAGATGTAGCTCCAAACAATCTACTGAAATATATTCCTAGACCTCAGAAAAACTAAGAAAACCATCAGAATATTAAGATGTTATTTCTAATCAAAGTAGTGAAAGTTCAAAATAAAAATCTTATGTCATCTTGTTGAATTTTGTGATCTAATACTGAAGGAGGTAAGACTAATCCCAGACACCCTTTTTGCATCATTCCTGTTTTTTATTAATTAAAAATGTCACTCTACTTACAACTCGTGATTTACTGCAAGTAATAAAGGATCCTATTATTTGCTGAATCAGAGAGCCAAGTAGCTTTTTAATAATTAATCCACTTAGCAGGGCCACACTTTTTTATCAGCAGCTGCAGGAGACTGGTGCTCTTCCCTCTGGCCTCTCAGAAACATCCTCTACCTCCTCCCCACCATCTCTTGTCTTTACATTTAAAGTCTAATGATCCTGAACACTTTGTTTATTCCAAATGCTTAATAAGGTGGAATGCATAACTGATGAATATTAATGCTGAGGTAAAATTGGGCCTATTATGTTTAAAAAATGTTAGAGAAAAACAGGTCATTAAAAACATGAGAGTGTATTGAGGATTCTGATTCCAGCCATGTGAGCAGTCACAGAGAAATATTAATCTCCAGGGCTGCTGACATGTTCAGTGTAGTAGATTATTGCCAGTCTGAAACAAAAAGTCACCTGCTGACCTGTTATTTATTCGCTTTTTAAAGAGGTCATAACAAAGATGAATACCAGTAGTGCTTTCTTTGAACAATCCTCTTCATTTGCAGCACTCTCCCTCTAAAATCGTAACATGATATGTGTACTGAACTAGAACAATTTGTTTCATCATTACTGTCTAAAAGTGCATGATACAAGACATCAGGCTGCTGTACATGATTTTATACCTTGATGTGTTAACTGAACATTATAGTTCACATAGCTACCCATGTTATCTTTAGAAGTGGAAATAGAAATGTTTATGGCAAACATATCAAAATGGTGCACTCCATTTACTAAAGAGCCTAATTCAGCCCCGTTTCTGACCCCAGACTTAAATGAACAGTTATTACCATGCCACTGGATGATAAAAGAACTGTAGGGCAGCAACTGGAAGGTTACCGAGGGGCTAAAGTGCTGAAATTTTCATTACCTATCCACAGTTTCAAAGTAATAATTATATTAATTTTAAATTAGATTACATGATGTTGAAACCTGATATGATTAGATCTCAGACCTTCCATCAAATCTATAACACTTACCTGATGCTCTGATGCAGATGAAGCTGTGTTTGAGACTCAGAGGGAACTACATCACAGAGAAAGGTATTTCTGTTATTCAGCTTTCATTGATATAAATGGGGTGGACAAAATAAGAGAGTCAGTCAGTATAACATAATACAACAACAGCACCACAATCTGTACCCTCCAAAATGACCACTGCCTTCTAAGATGTTTTGAACAAATACTAAACATTATCACCTTCATGAATAGAGTATGCTCCCCTATTCTTAATTAGTAAAGATCTGCACTCTGTTTTCCCCCCACAGCTCCTGTATTTCCCTCATTCTGTGGACACAATCCACTATCTGTCCACTATCTGCCATTGTGCAAAAAATCACACCGAAAACATTAAAATAGAAATCAAGAGTGATGCGGGTGACTTTATTAATTTCACATACGGAAAACTACATTTTAGACCATCAAAATATTTTCAAGATGTTTCATAAGGATGAATGCTGTCTCATACAATATTGTGTCACAAGCAGGAAGAGGGTTGCCAGAGTTCCATGGCATGCCCGTCCTATCTGAGAGGCATAGGAGGAATATTTGCAAACCTGTTTAGGTTTGTCATGCCTTAGCCCGGAAATCATGTGAAATTACTAAACACCAGCTTAAAAGTGCAGTGCAAGATTTGACAAAACACAGAGTCAGCACCCTGACATCAGATCTGAAGCAGGAAGGCTCTGAAAATTCATCTGCTGGCTCATACGTCTCTCAGGAGACCTCCCTGTGGGAGTAAAGTTAAGGTGGCATCCCTCCATTGTGTTGGCACATGGCACTGAAGTAAATAATGATGGAATTATTTTCTTAAATTTGGTAACAGCATTGTCAGATACACATCTACTGTATTGGAATTGTTTCCCACATAGTGTATAATCCATCCATCCATCCATCTCCATCCGCTACATCCGGGACTGGGTCGCGGGGGCAGTAGCCCAAGCAGAGCCTCCCAGACTTCCCTCTCCCCACACACCCCCTTTAGCTCCTCAGGAGGAACCCCAAGGCGTTCCCAGGCCAGCTGGGAGACATGGTCTCTCCAACATGTCCTGGGTCTGCTCTGAGGCCTTCTCCTGGAGGGACAAGGCTGGAATACCTCCTCAGGGAGGCATCCAGGGGGCATCCTAAACAGGTGCCCGAGCCACCTCAACTGGTTCCACTCAACGTGGAGGAGCAGTGGCTCTACTCCGAGCTCCTCATCCTATCCTTAAAGGTGCGCCCAGCCACTCTCCGGAGGAAACTCATTTCTGCCGCTTGTATCCGCGATCTCATTCTTTCAGTCATGATCCAAAGTTCATGGCCATAGGTGAGGGTAGGAACGTAGTTCGACTGGTAAATTGAGAGCTTCATCTTATGACTCAGCTCCTTCTTCACCACAACGGTCCGGTACAGAGACCGCATTACTGTGGATGACACACCAATCCATCTGTCAACCTGTCGTTCCATTTTTCCCTCACTCGTGAACAAGCCTCCTCCACTTGAGGGAGCAACTCGCCCCCAACCCGGCAATCCACCTTTTTCCGATTGAGAACCATGGCCTTGGATTTGGAGGTGCTAATTCTCATCCCCACCGCTTCACACTCGGCTGCAAGAGTGTGAGAGTGAGTGTATAATCCATTAATGTAAATTCAAAAGTTATTAGAAAGAAAATAGTTTTTCCCCAAAACCCTAAAGTGTTCAGTTTCGATGCCATATGTCAGAACAAGATCAAGGGTGTGATTAAAACAGTGAGTGGGTTTATTTACAGTTTGAGAAAAGCCAGTTGAGTCTTATAATGAACTGAATGCATTGTTGAGGCTGTCATTGTCAGCATCTACATGAATATTAAAATCACCCACTATGATTATTTTATCTGTACTAAGCACTAAATCTGACAAAGTCTGAGAATTCAGTTAAAAACTGAATAAGGGGCAGGTGGATGGTATACAATAACAATCAATACTGGCTTTAAATTTTCCCAGTTTGGGTTTTAGAGACTCAGGGTGAGACTTTCAAATGAGTTATAACTACGTATGTTTAGGTCTATGGTTGATTAATAGGCTTGAGTGGGAATTTAGTGCCACACCTTCACCTCGGCCTGTGCTTCGAGGGATGTGACAGTTAATGTGACTAGGTGGAGTGGATTCATTTAGGCTGACATTCTTCCTGCTGTAACCACGTTTCAAATCAAATCATTCACTTCATTCACTAACAGAGATTTAGTTGAGAAAGATCTGATATTTAACAGTCCACATTTGATTGTCTTGTTATTTTGTTCTATAAAAGGAGTAGTCTTAATTTTAATTAGGTTCTTATGAAAAACTCCTGTTAAATCCCATTTTATGGAGTAAGATCTTATACCTTATTTAATTCAGATGAATTCTCCATTGTAAGTTTATTTTTTGACAACCAGAGGCCCACTTCAAAGGTCAGTTTACTATAGGAACTCTCCCTTAAATATTAATTAATTTATATTAACATTTAAACATTGTGGAAAAACTCATCTTTATCTATTTTTATTCAGTTCCTTAGTCATTAATTACAGACAAGGTATATCTGTGCACATCATACATGCTGACAGATGTCCCGCAGTGAGACTGCATCTTCACGATCCTCCACTGACAGTATGAAATCCCGTTCTCTCACGGCTCTATTTTAACACCGAGACCCACGTGGGGTCATAAATCTTATTGTCCCACCTCACTTTGACAGATGGGGCACTTTATTACTCTTTGTTAGCCTGTAATGCTTTGCTCTTATTGAACCATGCATTCTCAGACTGGCAGCACATTTATTTTCTTCTTAAGCAGATAGATTTCTATGTTTTATAAGTATTGTATATATCAACTTATTTTTTGTCCAGTCAGCTCCTGCTTAAATCAGCTGTTAGGTATGTTTGCAAACTCATTACCTCATGTCCAACTATTGTCATGCTGAATTCAGAATGATGGCCATTTTCCTAGGATCAGTGTTAACAGTGTTATATCACTCAGCCCTGTGATACTCTAAGTTGTTCTAGCTTGTCTTTGGAAATACACCAAGTTAGTCGCTTTCTACTTTGCCATTATGTTAGTGCTGCTAATGAAACTCCACATTTCAGTTTAAAAGCTCAAAGGATTTTAATCCCTACCTTCCCTGCTTGGCTTTTGGAGAGAGGTGCAAACAGGTCATTCCGATGCAGTCATGTAAACAGCATCACTAATTTAATATTTATTTCTGTCAGCACTGTCCTAATTAACCATTTAAAAACCCTACACCATCTAACCTTGGCTGCGGATTTGTGGCACTGTTGTGTACGTCCAGACAACAGTATGATTTCCTGGAGTAACAGTTTCATGTGTCACTGTGACTGGCTCAGCTGTTTCAGAGAGGTGCAAACAGTGATATGAATGGGTGAGTGCATTTGTCAATTAGTACATTCTCCAATTTATATTACACTTGACCAGCACCCAAAACCAAAATAGCAGGGGCACTTGGAGACACTTGGATATACCACTGTGCAAAACAAGATATATATTTTAATGTATGTATGCATTATTTTATTGCTCATATATCTATATATACACTGAAAAGCCTTCTCTTTTCAAAAATGTGAATATGTAATTATGTGTGTGTGTGCCAGTATGTGGCTGATTAGCTGCATGTGTGTGGTATGGCTGTTGATTGCTGTTGTGAGGTCTTCCCTGAGTGGCTCAGCATGGAAAGAGATGTTCCTGCCCAGCAAGGCAGTCACTGCTGGGCCATTTGTCTGCATGGTTATCGGCAACATCCAGCAGCTCTGCCCTGAGGCTTTGTATTAGTCCGTCCACAGGCCATTAGGAGTGTCAGCCTTACTGTGTGTGTGACTGAGAGAGCAAGACTGACTGACTTTCTAAATCTTGAACCAATTCAATCATTTGTGCTCCACGATAATGGCAAAAATCTTGAGAATACTGAAACTTACACATTAAAAGGAGCAGAATTAAAAACATTTTTTCTAAAGTTGGTGTCGTATTTAAAATTTACAATATTAAGTTTGACTCCGTTGTATTCTTTGTTAAAATTGATAAATGATAGATTTGAATCATACAAAATTCCAAGGTATTTGCAGTATATTCTGACACAGTCCTTAGCCTTTCTCCTTAGACACAGACATCAGGTTGTACACCATGGAGACAGTGCATGAATCATTTGCCGACATTTTTAGGACAATTGGTGAGCTTAGAGGCAACTTCAGATTTATTACTGCCATGCACATATTGTAATGTAGGGCTGAATGAGGAAGGAGCTGGACACCGAAACTGGCTTTGCTGTGCTCTCCCGAGGCCGGGGAAGCCACTCTTTTATTATTACACCACTGGAAAACCCACAGCAACGCACCACAGAACCAGACACACTGAAATCTCTGCGTAACAGTCCCGCCAACCTCGATCTATATACCTCCCACCCAGAGAGGCATTATGTGGGATCACTGCAAGTGTGTTTCCACCCCCAATGTTACAATATATAGTCATCAGGATACATTTGAATTTTTGATTCAGGACACCACCAGAGCAGGTTGTTTATTAATTTATAAAGATGAAGGGTCAGTGATTGTTGGTTGTGCATGTAAACATTTCAGGAGATATGATACAATCCAATCAAAAGCTGAAGATGAACAGTCAAAACCATTTAATGTACCTAACTTTCTCTGATTAATATTTTAAAAGAAAAAAAAAACTATAAAAATTTTGGGTTTCCTATAAAAACCATCTTGCTGTGTCAGTTGATTGATTGACTTTACTGGGGATTATAGGGCTCAAGCCCCAGATGATTTCTCAAAATCCCCAAATGTTTTTAGGTGTTTGAAATAAGTTATTCCCCCAGGTCTCTCTGAATGGGCTGGGAAATCTGTGGATCAAAAGTTCTATTACTGGGGAAATATCTCCATCTATGGGTCTACCCTAGCATTGTCATGGGGGTTGCTGTCTTGTGTTATGTTTCAGGATTTTGAATTGTTAAACTATACAGTATTATATGCTGTATACGTTGGGTTTGACATCTCTAGTCACAAATCTACTGCATTAAACATTGTTAACACAGCACCATAAGTTACCGGCAAACAGTACATGTACAGTTTGCTGCAAAAAAGAAGACGACTC
Organism: Monopterus albus; assembly: GCF_001952655.1. NCBI lineage: Eukaryota > Metazoa > Chordata > Actinopteri > Synbranchiformes > Synbranchidae > Monopterus > Monopterus albus. The sequence goes on along the minus strand of NW_018127920.1, from coordinate 6,077,408 downwards.
CTTTGTAAACACTAATTTTAAATCTAATTTATCACACAGCTGCTGTCATAACCCTGTATCTATGTTGACTTTGACAATGTGGTTGACATAAAATTGTCTGTAGATTTTATCAGCAAAAATATTGTCAATGCGGGGTCATTAAAACACAATAGCCCATACTATAGGACAGAATGGGGGTTTATCTGCTGTGTAACATTGCACTTTTTTTAAACCACCACTCCCAAATTACTATTTTACAACCTACTTCTTTTGTCACATCTCCTAAAATGTTTCTGTGTAACTTTTTAGTGACTGTGTTTGATTATTGGATAATACTCCGATGCAATGTGTTGAATGAATGAAGCCCTGCATTTTCTATAGACATAGCAGGTAGTTGTTATTGTTGGAGTGGATAGCGCAGCTGTAAAACTGAGCACTGGTACTCATGGCGTCATATGCCCTTGGTCCTGGGCATTATTTTGACCCCTCATCAGAAAAAACAAGTGAAAGTCTCCATTTTCAAATGGACAAATAAAAAGTGGCGGCTGCGCATGACCACTGTTGCCCTCTCTCTCTCTCTCTCTCTCTCTCTCTCTCTGTGTCTCATTGCAATACACACCTCCCCTTCTTCTGCTCCATCACCTCTCTGTAGAGTTGTTCACTTGTGAGTGATCAGTTGTGCATGGTGCACCGAGGATAAAGAATGACCAGAAACTTTGGCACACACCCTGGAGCCTCATTCACAGCTGTTGTGTTCATTGTGGCTGGTTGACATATGTGTTTACCGCATAACACGCTGTCAGTTTTTCTGGGTTTATGTTCTGTTTTATGTTTCATCCTTTGGCTGTGTACTGTACCACTATTTTTGGAGTTTGGTGCAGCTGCACTAGTGAACTAACTGGACTACACTGTCTTTTTTCAGGTTTGATGATGCTCCAAATATCTTCCAGTTTAACCAGTTATAAAATAAGCAAAGAATAGGGTGTGTTCCAAAGCCCGACCGGGGTGATGATGTTTGTGCCTGATGGGCATGGTCACTGTTCATTTTAACTACACTACAACAAGCGGCATGCCGGCACAGCCACATAGAAGGCAGCTACAGTGAAATGCCCCCCATTGTCATCAGACTGCTGTTAGGGTTGCTGTAGCCAAAAGGTGAGTTAGTTGGACTCTAAGAGCTGGTTAGTCACAATGAAAGAAGTGTATTAATAAGTCTCAGGGAGGTCTCCAGGAATAACACAGGCCAGGAAATAAGCCAGAAGAGTTCATTGAGAGCTCAGGAAACACCGGCAGATGATCGGCGGACCAGGTTGAAGAACCAGGATGGTGTGAATACCCAGGAGAAACTCAGGCTGGACCAGAATGAAGAACCAGGAGGACTCAAGGGACAGGGCAGAAGAATGCAGCAGGTCAGGCGTAGATATTGGACAGCCCCCTTCCCTGTACAATGCAATGAAAATGGATGTTACCTAGGCAGGGTGAATATGAAGGGGGAGGTGCGGAGCCTAGAGACTGTGTTCAGGAATTCTGCTGGGCTGCAGGGCAACGAGCCTTGCAGCCCGGCAGTGGTAGACAGTGCAACAATAGAGTACTTAAGTTGGCAGCTAGTATGTGCAAGTCGATCGTTGAGCAGTGAATAAACAGTGTCTTAGCAGATTACTCAAGTGAGCTGCTGGTGGAGTGTCTCCAGCTGAGCAGTGAGTAAACAGTACCTTGTAGTCACAACACAAGCCGGGGCAGGTGGCAAACGCTGGAAGGCAGAATAAGTGCCACTTCGGGAACGAAGGAGAAAGCAGGTCTTCAGGAGTAGGAGTGAAGAATCAGGAGCCAGACATCTTAGGTGAGTACCATAACGGATTGGCAACCAGGAGGCCCAAGCCAGCAGATTAAGTAGCCCAGCAGACAATCAGGGTGATCAGGGTGCGACAGGTGCTGATGTCGACTCAAACCACCAGGTGCCTGTAATAAGAGGAGAAACAACGGGAAGGCGAGAGAGAAGAAAAAACAGCAGGCAACCCTAACAACTACCTGACCAGCCAGACAATGTTGTACATAGTGGACACAGGAACAGCCAAATCTATGGAGATGGACTTGGAGCCTTGAGACTGTCCAAGTTTTTCCACTATTGTGGTTCTCAGACCCTCAGACAATTCTTAGCTCTACTTTCTTTTCTCCATGCTCAGTGTGGTCCACATGACACAAAGGTCGAGTCAACTTTTCTCCATTTTAACTGGTTGCAAGTGTGATTTCTATATTACCAGCACCTGTTGGTTGCTGCAGGTGAGTTTCATTACAAATTAAAGGAGCATCACATGCTTACAATACAGCTATTTGTTATGATTTTGAAAAGGTGTCAATAATTTTGTCCACTCCATGTTTGGAGTTCTGTGTGGAATGGATCAGATGTGGCTTTTTCTCTGCTTTTCTGTGTTGGTCCAATGCAATCAAAAGAAATAAACATGAGAATAACAAAGAATTTGTTACTGCAACAATCATCTGGGAGAAGTGGTGTGTAAATATTCACAGCAGATTTCATGGCAGGTAGTTTCTGCAAACATCACCATCACTATCCTGAGGGCCCACTTTCAGAAGCGCAAAATAATAGAACAAAAGTAAGCATACTTTCATACAGGCTTCTGGAAAAAGACATAGATGCATCAATTTAAAGTGGGAATAGGGAACCAAGCCAGGACATAAAAAGACAAATGAGAGTTACAGTATATAATGCCAAGCTCCACTGTATCATACAGGGATTGTCAGTGTACAGTAAATAGCTCACAGTAGAAACCCTTGTGAATTACTTTGAAAATAGGCCATCATTTTTCAGACTACATTCTCTCACCTCAAAGCGTGACATATTCAGTTGCATTTTGTTTGGAGATTATCGGACCGATTACTGTAATGCAGTGACTTATTAGGAGAATATAAGAAATGTGAATTATCTCATAAACCTGATCTCCAGACATTTCCTGAAGAATGCAGCTTTACACATTGGCTACCTATAGCAGCAAAATGCTAGAGATCCGTATTACACTTCTCAAAGTTAACATGCATTTTAGCGGCATTCACTCTAGGATAAATTGTAGTGGCCCATACAAGCTGACAGCAGTATTTTGACATGGCTCAAAACTGCAGTAAGAGGCACTTGCCTAAATTTGTCAGACTTTAGTACTCTTAAATCTTTGGAACTGTTGTCAGTTTAATTATCCTCTGTGTTAATCATCTGGTGTTTTGTTTTTTTTTTACATCTTTTAAGTCTTTCTATATAACATGAAACAATCAAACTTTCTTTTTCTTTTAATAATGTGTATTTTCCACAAGCCCATACCTAATATCATAATTTCTAATGGATGTATGTTATAAATATAGAGCTGCTCAGTGAGTGAGGATGGAATGGAATGCTTTCAGCCTTTGTTGCCATCCATGTTTTCTAATTTAAGGGCGCTCTCACACTTGCTCTCTTCGGTTCAGTTTAATCTGGTGTGTTTGCTCAGTTAGTAAATTTGGATTGTGTGAAAGCTGTTAATCAAACTCTGATGCAGACAATAGACACTGCTTGAAAAAGAAGGTTCCATGCATACTCTGGTTAAGTTGTTAATTAAACTTTATTTTAGTGCTAATGTAACTTTATGATTTGATAAAACATAGCGTTTTGTGGTTGCAATCTGCCTCACCCAAATCCTTGAACTACAGTCTTGGAAATGGTAAGACACTTCATTTTCACATCTCACCAATAGTTGACCTGATTATGTGTGGAAACACAGATAAATACATTATGCTTAGTCATGGGAAGCACTGTATAGAGCTTTTTGTTTTGCTTATGCAGTAAGAGTAGGCATTGCCACAGCTGAGTAAGATGGGTTTGATTAACCAAGCTAAACATGAACATGAACATTTCCACAGTGTGCTTCCAAAGAAACAACAGTTTCAGCCAGTCAGAGGACTCCAGCCAATCAAGTCCTATGCTCAAACTAGCAAATGATTATGCAAATCCCTCCTTTCTTTGTCCAGAAGAAAGTTTGAACCCATTGTATGTTTTTATCCATGTCTCTTGTTTGCGTTTTTCCATGTTTTTGTCTTAAAATCTTTTTGCCTAAATCATTTGCTCGCATTATTATGAGAAGTATTTTTAGCAGCTGTTTAACATCACTCTGAGTTTTCTTTTAGCTGTGAACAGGCAAAGCAAGCACCCAGCACTTTGACACTTACTGTATCTCCACTCTGGACCCATAAAAGAATTTGCCAATCCTTTACCACCTGGCCACGTAGAACTCCAGAGTTAGCAGTGGCTAACAGATAAGTGACCTACCTCATGGCTAAAGCTTGATGCCTCATAAAATGTGGTTGCTCCTAAATTAAAACCCATAACTTACAAAAAAGTATTAATTTTCTCTGCAATTTCTTGTTTAAATCCTAGAATGTATATCCAAAGTCTAATGATATTTTAGACAATTTTAACTCATTTCCCACCATTGCTAACCAATAGCCTTTTGGGTCATTCATTAATCAATCTAACATTGTTTTAATCGTTTTAGTCTAACATTGTTTTTTGTTCAGATGTGCCATATGCTTCACTTTACACCCTGAATCCCTTCTCCCTTTATTGTGCATATAATAAATATACCTATTTAGCTTATAACTGGCTTTGTCATGTCATCTTTTATCTCTTTTATTCCCAGTATCTTGGTTAATGAACAGAATTCATTACTTCCAGAGGAGACTGAATGAATTAATTGTCTATTAATTATATATTGTGTAGCTTATGTCATAAAGCTTGGTGCCCTGATCTAACAAGGTATTATTTAAAAAACAAATCATAAATCGTAGCCATTTGTGCTACACTTAGATCAACTTTTACAAGGGCTGATAAACATAACTGGCCATAGCAAATTAATGTGGCAGAAACCAATACAAAATAGCATATTTTTAAATAGTCCAAATCTAACCGAAAATGGGCTTTGTGGAAAAAAGGTCCCAGTATCCAGCTGCATGTCATCTCTGAAGAATGTACTCTGCTAGTTTTTATGTTATATGGAAGCTTTTGGTCTGTAAATCCAGTGTTTTCATATTTTACTTAAACTGAACATTAGTGTCCTCCCTTATGCACAGAGCATAAACTAATCCACTATGATCCCCCGCACACACACACACACGTGTCTTACTATTTGTTGCCTCACTTTCTTTTGGTGATTAATATATGTTGATGCAACAAACAGCTTAGTCTAAGTGAGGCTGAACATGGCCTAAAAGAATTTATAACATGCTGTACAGGCTACGAGATATCCAAAAGAGATTTTTTTAAATTTATTTTTGGCAGTGAAACTGCACCTGTGGATGAGCAAGCCATTTGAGGCATGAAACACACAATATCACCATTTCATTATTTTGCCCATAAAAAGCAGGTTTTTGGTTTTGGTGAGTCTCAGTTGAATGAGCACTGATTATAATTGTCAGTTATGATTCACTGACATGGAAAGGTCAGACAGTAAATAGAGGACACACCTGTCCCAAAGCAGCACTTTGGTGTATTCAGTTAGCAGAGAACTTGATGAAACATGGTGAGTTACTTGGTGAGTTATATCCATTCAACCCTTATATGCTTCCTCTTTTTCCAATTCTCTAAGACTATGGGGTTGCTTATCATAGCCACATGGATGACCCAAATCTATATATCCTTATCAAATGACTATGGTCCTACAGACTTGTTGCTTCTGTGCCTTTAAAAAAGTGAACAACTCGATGCACCAAAACCTCCTTCAACTTAACAAGGATATGACTGAAAGAATTCTTCTCAGCAATAAAGGAAGAAGTCTGGCACCTAATCATTGATGAGGATTTAAATATCAGTGACCACATCAAGGGTCTGACTGGGGACTCTGTCGTTCTACTGGGGGACTTCAATGCTCACGTGGGTGACGATTGTAACACCTGGAGGGGCGTGATTGGGAGGAACGGCCCCCGCGATCTGAACCCGAGCGGTATTCTGTTATTGGACTTCTGTGCTAGTCACAGTTTGTCCATAACGAACACCATGTTCAAGCATAAGAGTGTCCACTAGTGCACGTGGCACCAGGACACCCTAGGCCGGAGGTCGATGATCGACCTTATGGTTGTTTCATCTGACCTCCGGCCGTATGTCTTGGACACTTGGGTGAAGAGAGGGGCGGAGCTGTCAACTGATCACCACCTGGTGGTGAGTTGGATCCGATGGTGGGTGGAGGAAGCTGGACAGACTCAGCAGACCCAAATGTACTGTGAAGGTCTGCTGGTAATGTTTGGCAGAACCCCCTGTCAGGGAGATCTTTAACTCTCACCTCCGGCAGAGCTTTGACCAGATCACGAGGGAGGCTGGAGACATTGAGTCCGAATGGACCATGTTCTCCACCTCCATTGCCGATGCGGCCGCTTGGATCTGTGACCTTAAGGTCTCCAGTGCCTGTCGTGGCGGCAATCCCCGAACCCGGTGGTGGACACTGGAAGTAAAGGATGTCGTCAAGCTGAAGAAGAAGTCCTTTCGAGCCTGGTTGGCTCATGGGACTTTTGAGGCAGCTGATGGGATTTACATTTCAAAATGCTTCACACATTCTCTACTGAGGACAGGTGGGGACTGCAGGCAGGCCAGTCCAGCACTCACACCCTTTTCCTCCATAGCCAGGCCTTGGTAATGTGGCCGTATGAGGTTTTGCATTGTCTTGTTGAAATATGCATGGGCGTCCCTGGAAAAGATGTTGTCTTGAAGGCAGCATATGTTGCTCCAACATCTCTCTGTATTGTTCAGCATTAACGTTGCCATCACAGAAGTGTAAGTGACCTTTGCCAAGGGCACTGACACAACCCCAGATCATGACAGACCCTGGCCTTTGGACTTGTTGCTGGTAACAGTCTGGATGGTCCTTTTCATCTTTGCTGCGAACCACACGGTGCCCATTCTTTCCAATAAGACCTGAAATACTGATTGGTCTTCTCCCTCATTACTGGCCCTGAAATTAAACCATCCTAACTTTGTTTGGAATGTGTTGCAGCATCAAAATTTGAACAAAGAATTAAACTGATGAGGTATCACATCATATAATGTGCTGCTGTATTGTTTTCAGTGTAACATGACACAGATGATTTACACATCACTGTTTTCAGTTTTAATTTTGATTTTACATACCGTCCCAACTTTTTCTGATTTGGGATTGTATCTATCTGAAAAACTGCAGTTAAATTGTGTGTAGATTCCTATAAGTACTTTATTTTTATTTCATAATGCACATTCCTTTTTCTTATTTGCCCTTTTTTTTTTGTTCTCTCAGCCTTATCGTGTTGACTTGTCTACTCATTACTTTACAGAAGAACTTTGTACATACACACTGAGAGCCGCTGTACCAGTGTCATATTCCTCATGTGTCCAACACACCTGGCCAATAAAGCTGATTCAGATTCTGATTCTGACAAGCTGAAATGCCTGCCTGCTGCTACTAGAAATTAGGTCTTTGACACACTGAACCAAAACAGAGAAGTTGTGGGCTGTAAATGTGTTGCACTGACAGTCACTGAAAAGTTCCACAGTGATGATTCTGTGTGGGTTCATCAGTAAAATTGGCTTTAGGGCTAAGTGATCTTGATGTAATCATAGAATTGAAATTGTTGACATGTACCAAACTGGTCCTGCACCTGTGTATCTGTTACCATCTGTAATATCACCGAAGGATGACTGCACAGCATTTTCATAGAAAGACATGTAGGGTAATGCATATTTTTGGCTGGTCTTCTCACACTTTCAATGTATTCTCATTTGTCAATACCCCCTTGAATCTAATAAACAAGACAGGCTTTTTGCTGCTTTCCTTCAATACAATATTAAACTCATTTCGCTAGAATGGCACTTTTCACTTTTCATCACTTTTTCTTTTCCCCATTTGTTCCAGATCAGCTTGGAGCATAAAAAACTAAAAGCTGCCTCACAAAAACTTTTTTCCCTGTACCTTGGTACCACTAAAAGGCTCAGCATGTCAGAAGATCTAAGTGGCCATAATGGTTCATACACAAGAACCATGTCTGATAAGTAGGCTGGTGCAAGTTCATGAAGTGCTTTAAAAACAAGTGAAATACCTTTACAGTATAATCCATATGGAAACAGAAGGCGGCAAACATTAAGGACTTCAAAAGCAGGTATAATGCATTCCAGTCCTGGCCAGCACAGTTCTGAACCACCTGTAACTGATTTATATTTTTTCTGGGTCAACCACAATATTCCAGTTTGCTGTATGCATTAATCTTTCTGTGTGACTAAGAGAAATTGATGCACTCTGGAAAAATGCTAATTGGCTGAGAAAAGCCCAAATGAGACTTAAAATTCAGTTTGCAGTCCAGATAACACTGACATTTCTGGCCTGTTGGCTCAGGGTCAGCCATAGATACTTCAATTTTGTGCCCAGTTTGTCCTCTCTGAGCCCTTGAACCAATAATTAAGATTTCAGCAATGTACTTAATGTGGCGATTCCAAGTGAATAACACAGTTTTGTCCCATCATTTGTTTTATGTTTGACATCTTATGTATTTTAACATATATCATTGTTTACAGACAGATGAGTTAATATCTGTGTTCATTATCCCCTTATGACTGCATGCACCTACTCTGCTGTTTGCACGACAAATGCAGTAGACTGTGGCTTGGAAACTTGGCTCAACTGAATTGCTCTAAAGGGAAAATCTACTGTTTTCTTGCAATATAATGCCTCCATGCTGGCGACAGCTGTGGCCAGTGGTGTTATGCTTTTGAGTTGTCAGTCTGTCTGCCCATGCAGTCTCATGAATGTGATATCTCAGGAACGCCTTTGAGGGTATTTATTCAAATTTTGCACAAATGTTCACTTGGACTCAAGGACTATTTGACAAAGCTCTCCATCAGAATCAGAATCAGAATCAGAATCAGAATCAGAATCTGCTTTATTGGCCACACCTGGACACACAAGGAATTTGACTCTGGTACATCAGCTCTCAATGTGCAAACAGTAAACCAGCGCAAGGCTGTGTAATATAACAAAAATAAGCAGTACTAACAAGCAACAGAAAGTGCAAACAATGCAGAATAAGCAGTATAAACAGTTACAATGCAGACAACAAATGAATGTTCTATGAAATGAGATATATGGATAAAAATAGAGTACCAAAAACAGAGTACTAGAGACCTGTACGAGTCTGTATAATCTGTACAATGTATATATACACAGGTATTGCACTGAGGTTTATTGTCCAATCATATGGTCATTGGTTAAGTGTTCATCAGAGTGACGGCCTGGGGGAAGAAACTGTTCCTGTGCCTGCTTGTCTTGGTGCACAGTGACCTGTAGCGCTGTCCAGAGGGGAGGAGTTCAAACAGATTGTGTCCTGGGTGTGAGGGGTCTGCAGTGATCCTCTCCACCCTCCTTTTGACTCGTGAGGTGTACAGGTCCTCCATGGAGGGCAGGCTCACACCAATGATCTTTTCTGCAGTCCTGATTGTCCGCTGAAGTCTGTACTTGTTCTGTTTGGTTGCTGAGCCAAACCAGACAGTGATGGAGGTGCAGAGAACACACTCAATGATTCCTCTGTGGAACTGTATCAGTGACTCCTGGGGGCAGGTCAAACTTCCTGAGCTGGTGCAGGAAGTACATCCTCTGCTGTGTGTTCTTGATGATGGTCCTGATGTTGGACGTCCACTTGGAGGTCCTGGGAGATAGTGGAGCCCAGGAACTTGTAGGACTTTACTGCTGATACAGTGCTGCCAAGTATGGTGAGGGGGGTAAGGTGGGGGGGCTCTTCCTGAAGTTCACTGTCTGTATGAGTAGTCTCTAAATGAAGACAGCATGTTTCTCACTGGAAATTAGAATCAGACATGTCAATATAGTGATAACCTCCATTTTGCCAAAAAATACTCTTAACCCTGTAAAGCCCAACACATCAAAGAATAGTCAGAAAATTCAAATTTTTTGGAACTGAGATGTTTATTAAAACTTATAACAAAATCCAATTTTTTTTTTTGCCATATCACTTTGTTTATGACATAATTTTTGTATCACATTTGATACATGGGGTGTTTTTGACAACGTTTTGCTCACAAAAATGTTAATTTTAGATACTAAAACAAATGTTGCCCATAACATTCTGAAACTATAGAACATTTCAGGCAGTTTTTCTCTGTTTTATTTTTTTATCCAAAAACTTTTTTACAGCCTTTTTAGTGCACTTTGTGGTAGGTACAAAAACAGTTTCTGTCCTTGTTCAGGCAAAGATGCACCTTACACCTTTCACAGTAGACATGTGAGAAGTGATTGCCGTGCAGTTCTTGCATCTCTGTTGGGTTTCCCATGTTGGAAAATGATCAATGCCATCCCTTCATACATCAAGAGGCACACTGCAGCTTGGCCTTTTATGGGGTGGTGCTGTTGGAGTCGCTTCTGGAGAGGATAGTGGTCTGCCACACTTGATTTTGGCCTTTCCTGCACTGGTGAGAGAAGTGCCAACCAAAGCCTGAAACCTTTGCAGAGCCATGTGTTTCATCTGGGGCTCTAGCTTCTTCTGGTCTCTTCTGTAGAGGTTCCATGCATTGATGACTGCCACTGTAACAGTGTACCACCAGATGTACATGTACCATCTTCGGGATCTGAAGCTGAAATTGTAAAGTGCAGACAGCATATCAAGGAGATCAACACCTCCCATGAACTTGTTATATGTTTCAACAATTTCATCTTGATAGTCTTCCTCATCACTCCTATCTGAACTTCCATCATCATGCACAGCCCGAGGAGTCCATTCCTCCTCATCCTCATCTTCCCTTAACTGTTCTATGTCACTTGGTTGGTGGAGGTGTACAACCATGAGGCACTAATACTAGCTTTTTACATGATATGTTATCTGGGTCTTGTTGATAGGAAATGTAATTGTTTCCAAGATGTCAGTCCAATGTTCAAAAAGATGCAGTGTGAGTACAGCTGTGACAGTACGTTGCTCCAGTATCCCTTTGTCTTATTTCAGCCACTCCATTTTCCAGTTATTCATCTCAGCACACACTGCATAATAGTTAACAATTCAATCTCATGTACAGTATCTGAGACTGCTGCTGACTGTGTTCTCAGTCTTCAATCCCTTTTCAAATTACACCTCCAGACAAGAATTCCGTATGCATGTAACTACAGTTCTATATAACAAATCCCACATTAAACAACAACATACATTGTTTGTAATTGTCCCCAGAAGATCACATCAGCCAGATGACATCATCATTTTAAGGTTTCATTTCATACATAATGATTTATATGCCCTTTTTTTTAGTAACCCATAACTATCACAGTTTGATTGGGTGACATTAAATGTTGGTTGTCACAAAACTTTATTTATTTAAATGAGAGCAGAACTGAATACATTATCTTTGGCAGGTCTAACTATATAGATTTTAATCTCGGGCCTCTATCCCCCATCTGAAATTTAGAGGTGAAGAATCCGGATGTGATATTTGATAGGGATTTGAGGATTGATTAATTCTATTTTGAAGGCACATTTCTTCCAGATTCGACTGTTGGCTAAGGTAAAGCCCTTCTTCAGTTGAATGATCTTATGAAGGCCATTCATGTGTTCATTAGTTCCAGGCTGGTTTATTGTAACACACTGTATGTTGGAGTCGATCCGTGTGCCCTATATCGTCTCCAACTTGTACAAAATGCTACTGCTTGCATTTTAACAAACACACCCAGATATAGTCATATCATGCCCATTCTTTTTTCTCTCCACCGGTTGCCAGTGCATTTTAGAATAGATTTTAAACTTCTGAAGTTTGCTTTTAAAGCCCTCAGTGGCCTGGCCCCTATATTGCAGCTTTGCCAATATGATCGAGCGTTTAGATCATCAGGTCAGCTACTCTTAGAGGTCCCCAGATCAAGATGTAAGCAATGGGGTGATCATGTACGGAAGACGATTAGGTCCACTGCACAAAATGTATAGGTCTGCCTTTTATCACAGATTTCTGGTTTAGACTGAATTTTTCTTGGATTTCAGTTCTTAGGAGAGCTTTACCAGTTTTATTGGTGTTGAACACTTTTATTTGCCTCAGTGTTGTCAATATTTAAGGTTTACTGTTATAGTCATGTTTTATATTGTGTGTACAAGGTGTATGTAAAGCACTTTGGTCAACCTTTAGTTGTTTTTCAGTGCGATATTAATAAAGATTGAGTTGACTTGAGTTATTGGCAGTGGTGAAAAGCACGTGTACCTAAATAACATTTTGTAGATAGAATTTACTTTTTCATTTTTATTTATGGAAAAAGCTACATACTCTATCTATCTATCTATCTATCTATGTTGTTTAGGGCAAAATCCTCATACTAGTAAATGTCTGGGATCAGAATATAGAGTAGTAATACTCCTGTGTGGCAGAACCATGCCTGCCTCCCACTTGATGCTTTCAGTAAAGCGAGTTGGGTTTCAGGTCCGTCTCCATCATCGTGCTGTGTGGATGGTGCAGATACTCACTGATCTGTGAGTGTGTTCTCATTCTCTCAGCAGCTGTCACAGGCCTAACTAGTCTTGCTGCTCCCTTGTGCTGCTGGAGATCATGCCAATTAAGTGCCAGTGAAAAGAGAGATTTCAGGGAGATGCAGGAGGAGCAAATAAATGGCAGTGACACAGACTGAAACACATCAACTGACAGTAAGGAGGTCAGCAGGGAGTGCCTACATTCCACCATTTGCAAATAATTATCCCTGTTTGTGAAACACTTAAATGCGGCTTGGCCAATGGAAAATATACATATTGAAGTTCCACCCTCTGCCTGGGGGTCCCTGTTGGTGCAGAATAATAATGTGGTGAGAAAGCAGTCCATTGGATTGTCAAGTGTGTGCTCGGAGGAATCTGTGGAAGTGTGACATCTTAGTGCCACCTAGAGGCACACCAGTGTACAGAGAGCACAAAACTATGATACCCTTCACAGGTGCTTTTGCTTCAGATTTGTGTCCTTTTGCTTCAGTCTGCTATTGGTTTGCTTCTGTTTGTGGTGATTTTGCATGCCTTTGTAGATGCTGTGCATATCTTTGTGGTTGTTTGCATCTCTTTATGACCCTTTTGTGTTTTTTATTTTTTATTTTTTTTATTTAAGGCCTGCTCTTCATACAGTATGTTGCTTAACAGATCCAATTTCAAATGAGTAAGACTGGATGTTGTAATCCTGGTTAAAGTCATTAGGTTATTTTGGTTCCTCAACCTTCACCCGAGCTATGGATTAGAAAAGCTGGATGCAATCATGTAAGATAAGTACACTCTCATGGTCATTAACTAGAACATACTGTATATGTTGATAGTTGAAACTACAATCAGCTGTTTTTTTATTAGCTATGTACAAATGTCCAAAGAAAGAGCACAGCCTGTCTCCCCAGCACCACAAAAGCTTCTGCCATAGGGTTTTTAATGTAAAGATTTCAATCATATATCAGGGAACTCTGCAACAGCAGCAAAAATGTGGAGAGATGGATGGCAAAAAGTGTTTGACAAATGAATTGCCTAAGGATGCCATTTCTCACTGTTGTCACATGTGTCACATGTCCGCTGCTCTGATTTGACACCGTAAGCCTGCATCATATTTAGAGTTAGGACAAACACAACAAGAACATGGGAACAGATGAAAGTATAGTACAAGCTCTACTACCTTTATTTTTAATAAAAGGCTTCAAATCAAAACGGGAAGTACGAATGGCTCCAGACTTCACACCAACTGAAGAGCTGGCAGATCGACAGAATGCCCATCCACAATGGTAGAGACTTCACTGTGGGTAAATTAAATTTAAGTGACACAATCCTTTATCTGTAAAGTGTATCATCAAGGTGGCGCTCATCGGTGTGCGATGTCGCAGTTCACTCAGAGTCAGGTTGTTTCTCTTTTGTCTCTTTTTTGCTTATTTGTGCCGTGTTAAAGCAACAATTAAGGCCGCAAATTTTATTTATGACCGGGCGACTTTGTTACTGCTAAGAGAACGCATTCTTCTTGGAGATTTTGACCCGAGCACGTGGGACTCTTACCCAGAGCTAATGTGCTATGTCGACACGATGCTAGGCCAACCCCCTGCAGGGAGCTTAGTGCTTAGAGAAACTGGTCCTCACACACGTTAACCACATGGTCCCGGACACTGTAGACCCCCCTCCAGTTTGGCTTACCGCCCCAACGGATCAGTGGACGATGCAACGGCTCTGGCTTTATTCCATACCCTGAAACACCTGGACAACAGCGGTACATACACTGAAAAAAAGGACTCACCGGGTCTTTGGATTTACACAAATTATGCTAGTATATGCAATGCAATTCATTCATATTTCCTCTATTAACATAATTCAAACAAGTTAACCCCTAAAGAAAATTATGTTGATTTTACACATTATCATTGTGTGGGGCTGATGTACACATTACAATCAAGTAAATCCAACAAGTCTTTTTTTTTCAGTGTATGCTCTAATGCTCTTCCAGGACTACAGTTCTGCATTCAACACCATTCACCCGGGTAGGCTGATGGGGAAGATCACAGACCTCGGTGTCCCAACTCACACCTGTAACTGAATTTTGGACTTTCTGACTGAAAGACCACAGATGGTCAGAATGGGAGGGTGGGTGTGTGCTGAAGGGTGGGTGTGTGAGCACAGGCTCACTGCAGGGCTGCTGTCTCAGCCCAAAACTCTTTAAGGTTTTAAGGCATTGTTGCCTTTATGTAACTTTTTTATTTTAAGACTAAGTGTTCCCTGTGGCTTTTGACTGCTTACCTGGCTCCAAAGGAGAGCTGCACAAGAATTCCTGTGTTTATGCATAAATGGCAAATAAAAATCTTGAATCCCAGGACTCTTTCCTTCTTCTGCCCCCTTGTATACAAATACACACTGTATAGTATATATCAGTATTGTTTTGTTGTGAAGAATACTGGTGACAGAGGAATGGGCTGAACCAATGTGATGTAAGAGTTTCAGGCCTTCATGTAATGCTCCATATATAAAATATATATATATATGATACAAACTGACAAACTGATAATGGCCAACCAACCGGACATAGTAGTGGTGGACAAACAGAAGAAGAAGGCCATAGTGATAGATGTAGCAATCCCAAGCTATAGCAACATCAGGAAGAAGGAACACGAGAAGCTTAAAAATGAAGTGGATGTAAGTTCAGTGTTATTCACTTTTGCTCTTCATTTAACATCAGACATCTCAGTGACAACTGGAAATCCTTATTTTCCATTTTAAAGACAATTTGAGATACTGTATATTGCTCATTCCCTGCTTTGAGTAGTCTGGAGAGGGTATGATGCAAGAGCACTCTAGTTGGGGAAATGTAAATATCAGAATGGGGAAATATTAAAGTATTCCACTCAGCAACCTACACTTACTTCTTCACTGCACCCACATTGCACTGTTATCACAAACAGGTGAGCAAACACAGCAGAACTGGTAAATGGTCTTATACTTGTATAGTGCTTTTCTGTGCATTGCAGCACACTCAAAGTGATGTATTTGCCCGTTCAAACTCTCAAGCACCCACACATTCACACACTGGTATAACGAATATGTCTCAGTTTGGCAGATTAAACAATTACCTCGGAACACCAGTTCCATTAAAGGTGGAACGACTGAAATTAATATTTTATGATTAGCAATTAATTATTCATAATTTTTAAGCCAAATTATCAACCAAATTATTAACATTAAGCCTGAAGCTTATCTTTACACTCAGAAGGAAAAGAAGGGGAGCAAAATGGAATTTTTACGATTTTATTAATAAAAATAAGTAGATAAATCAAATTGCTACTAAATGCAGAAAGGTTACTTGGACAATATGGGAGTTTCTATATCTTTTGTTTAAACCACCTTCTTCCCTGACAAATGGGTGGCCTGTGTTTTAGATGAGAGCACCCAAGGGGGCTGGTTGCATCTCGGGCTCTACTATGTTGGGCATTACCATCACAAACTAAAGAATACAGCTGGGAGCATAAATATTAGACCGAGTGGTTCCTTCCCACCATAATCTTGACACAAACAGTATACTAAACAGTAACTCATATCTCAGGATTTCATGGAAGAGACAAAAGCAAAAAGCACAGCATCAAATCTATTGATACTACCAAAAACACACAAAGATGAGGAATAAATGGGTGTGCTCAGACAAGTTAACAGATGTCTAACTACACAGTTAAAACAAATGTATTTGTTTTTAAAAGTAGGCTGATCACAAATCTCTCTTTAAATGAAACACCACAGATAACATTCATACTGTGAAGATCTGTCATATTAAGTTGAGGCAGAGTTCAAGCACGAAGCATTAATTACTGTCACAGTGCGGAATCTATTTACAGGTTGACTGAGGTAGCAGGTTGCTTCTGTACACAATTCGGGGACAGAAAAACATTACTGGTGACTTCATGTTATTCAAACAACATACATTCATATAAAAGACATCATCACAGAGACCTTTAAACTTTTTGGCTTTTGAACAAGACAGAAATATCTGGATTGCTGTCTTAATCAAATCATCTCCCCTTGGAACTGACGCAACAACATGGATTAACACTGGTATCATTTATTCATACAGTATAATAGGAATGTCCACACTAAATTCACTTGTAAGGTTAATGTGTGGGAGAGACAGTTCCACAATTCAAAGATTCAAAGTGTTTATTTGTCATATGCACAGTATGGAAATGTGTTTCCCTGCACAATGAAATTCTTGCTTTGTCGTCTACACTGAATACCAAACAACACAAGTGAAATATAATGTAGATAAATAGTAGCATAAAGTTTAAATGCACTTTAGACAGCTAGTGAAAGGAAATATAATATAAAGTATATAAAAATATAATGAGAACACGATAAGAGGTAATGTATGCTGCATTGGAGCTGTATGTGCAATAGTTGGGAGTGGGTGTGCAATTATGCATGTGCAACTGAGCATGTAAACAGTACAGGTGCAATTACATGAAGTAATTTCTGGCTGTAAACTTCTGTCAGCTGTTTAGGAGTCTGATGGCAGTTGGAAATAAAGAGTTTTTCAGTCTAGAAGTCCTGCATTTCACATTTCTGAACCTCTGGCCTGAGGGTAGGGGTGTGAACAGCCCATGCTGGGTGTGGGTGGGGTCCTTGAGAATGGAGACAGCTTTCCTGCGGACTCTGTGCAGGTAGATGGTCTGCAGAGAGTGCAGTGGAGTCTTCTCCACAGTCTTTACCACTCTCTGCAGGCACTTGTGGTCCATAGCAGTAGTGCTGCCATACAATGGATTGGTGTGAAAGGTTACAACCATCTGTCTTGGAATTCAATGAGCAATAACTATCCTTTCAGTCTCTTATCTGCAACACATGTTGGTTACAGGCACGGTGTATCTCTGAGTACTGATTTTAGCTGAGGACCCCTCCTTTATGTTTGTAAAACTGTCCCAGTTTTATTTGGATGCTAAACAGCTGTCTCCAGCTAGGTGCTAGAGCATCTCCACATCCTATCAAAGGGACAGACCCTCGGTCCCTTACCTGTGAAGACAATGGCATATGATTTGCCAGTTTGCTGTCAGGTTCGCTACACCAGTGATATCATCGGGAGCAACTGGGGGCCAGTTCAGCATTAGTGGAGAATGCATACCTAGGTGTGTATTCTCCACTAACAAATGTTTATCATGGTACAGACTGTACTAAAGAGCTCACTGACTCTCAGCTTAGCACTGTCATAGGCTGACATCAGAAAGGCAGTGTTCCAATTAACTGAACAACTTGTCTAAAGGTCTGCGGAAACCTTGTATTTGGCCTGCCAGCCAGACTAATACAACCCTAAACCTAACCCTGATCACGCAGGTTCACTCAGTGTGCGTAGTCTGTGGAGGTGTGGAGGAAAGGACCAGGAGCCCAAGCTGGTGGTGGGTGACACCACACTTGGGGCTGGGTAGAACCCCAGGCTCAGTGAACCCGGGGGCCCAACCTGTTGTACCTTCGCAACGTTGCCAAGAGCTCGCTAAAGCTATATTTGTTGTGTCTCCTGGAGTTTACAAAAACATAAGATGTGATAAAGAGCCTTTAGCTTTCACCTGTGAAAGTTTCTTACCTTTTCTTTCTGCTCACCACAACCAGCTGAGGCAGACGGCCACCCACCCTGACCCTGGTTCTGTCGGAGGTTTCTTCCATCAAAGGAAGTTGTACCTTCCCAATGTTGCCAAAAGCTCGCTAAAGGTGTATTTGTTGTTTCATGATGTCATGTGATGTGATGTGATGTGATGTGATGTGATGAGATGTAAAGCTTTGCTTGTTTGTATGTATGATTGCTTATATATATAAATAAAATAAATTCCCCACTCGCCCCCCACTTTGGGGCAGTCTTATTCCTTCCTTCAAGCTCGGGTCCTCTACTAGAGTCCTGGGAGCTTGAGGGTCCTGTGCAGTATTTTAGCTGTTCCTAGGATTGCACTCTTCTGAGCAAAAATCTCAGATGTTGTTCCTGGGATCTGTTGGAGCCACTCTCCCAGTTTGGGGGTCACAGCCCCTAATGTTCCTATTACCACGGGGACCACTTCACCTTCCACATCTTTTCTAGCTCTTCTTTCAGCCCTTGGTATTTTTTGAGCTTCTCGTGTTCCTTCTTCCTGATGTTGCTATCACTTGGGATCGCTACATCTATCACTACGCCCTTATTCTTCTGTTTGTCCACCACTTCTATTTTTTTTTGCGCCTACAAGCCTGTCCCTGGCATGTATGCCCTACCTGCTAGCATCTTGCATATATATATATATATATATATATTATTGTATGATTTTTTGTTTGTATGTATGCTTGTTTGTCTGTATGTATGATTGTTGGTGTGTTTGTTTATATGTACAATTGTTTTATTTGCATGTATAATTGTTTGTATGTATCTATGACTGTCTGTTTGTTTGTATGATTGTATGTATGTATGTATGTGTCATGGTTCGAACTGAGCTTCCTGTTTCTGTGTTAGTTTGTGCCCCAGGCCAGTCTGCGACATCACCTAATTAGCCATCATTCATTCCATCTGCATCTCTTTACCTCCCCGTCTGGCCACGCATATATACACCCTGTTTTCCATTGATTTCCTGCTGGTTCATTGCATGTACATGTCCCGAGGTTACGCTACGCTACTCATTGTTCCGGTGCCTCTGCTTCTTGTTCCTGTTTTTGTTCATGCAACACTTTTCCCTTGTTCCCGCTGCACCTTAGTCAACCTGCCAGCCTAGCTGCATCACAGCAGACTGGGTAAGTCCCTGGCCCTACGTTGATCTGTCGCCAGCTGCAGTGCGTGTGCCTCGGTGCTGAGAGGTTTCCTAACAGCCAGCTATGCTGTGCACTCACCTGACTGCTTGCTACGCCCCGATCCTACCTGGTTCCTCACCCCAATCTTCTGGTTCCTGTGGTTCTCCTGCCATCTCACCTGCCCATCCTGGTTCTCCTGGCTATCCTGGTTCTTGCTGTCCTCCTGTTGTCTCTGGAAGCAATTTTTGGTTTTACTCTTTATTAATTAAACTGCAACTTACTATACATCAGAATGAGTTGAACCTTGTCACACTGAATGTATGAACTTTCGGCTTTTCTGCACAGCAACAAGATGTAGCATAACCTGTCCTCAAATGATCTCCTCCCTCATTAACGTTTCTCTGTACCAGGATGAGGATCTCTGTCTAATGAGAAGCACATGTGCAAGAATGTTATCGGTCCACATTCCTTTCTTGTGATGCTCCCAAACCCTCTGTAAAGCTTATATATATATGTGACTGAGTTGCCTCTGTTCTTTGAGCCTCTCTAACGGACCTCTCAGAGTGATGCTGTAGACTGCTCCTGTTTCTTGCAAGAAATAAAGCACATATCTATCTCAATTTTTTTTATTTCACACTCACTAAAGGTTTTTCAGTTTAGTACAGGTAAACAGGGATTTTTTTCAATCACACATCTCACCTGCACATCCTGGTCATCCTGTTACCTGCCATCACCTGTCAACTCGCCTGCACATCTTGGATCCCCTGGAGTGCACCAGCCGACCCAGCCTGCCTGAACTTTCTACTCATCTTGATTCATTAACCAATAAACTCCTTTCTGGTGTCCCTATGCTTCTGTCTCAGAGTCTGCATTTGGGGTCCTACCACAACACAAACATGTATGTAAATGTATGTATGTATGTATGTAAACATGTGTAATTGTTTGTATATATGATTGTATGTATATACAATCATACATACATACAAGCAAACAATCATACATACAATCAGGAAGAGGAGGCAGGAACAGAGGAGACACAAACACATGGCAAGGGATATGAAGAGGAGGAAGTTACAAATTACAGTTGCTACGTAGCTGGAAAAATGTTTACATGGCCCTCGAAACAGGCTACAACTTAACCATCCACGTGCATGCTCATGTGTCATAGGGGCCCTCCGGTATTTCATCAAATAGCACTACACCTCTGGTATTAATGTAACAACAGTCAGATTAGGTCAAAGCTTATATCTGAACTTTCTCTTTTGGTCTCATAAAGACACACTGTGACAAAGTGGAGTGAGAACACTCCACTTGTCCCTAGGCTAAGTCATGTATGTTTTCTAATGCCTTAACCTGTGTGTTAAATGTTTGTATTTACTAGGTTCATCACTTCCTAATTTTGTATGCTCTCTGATGTCATTAAGGATGTCATAGGGTTGATTGGTACCAGGAGCTACTTAATCAGCTGAGATGGAGCAGCTGGTAGCATGGCAGTCTAAGTGTAGTGGTGTGCACGTGCCTGTAAGTTGCGTTATTTTGAGTTGAGTTTAGTTTTCTTCAGTTATGTGAAGTTAAGCCATTGAGTTTGTTAATGATTTTGTTTGGCATGTGTGCTTTGCTGGCACTTGTTCAAAATAAAGGACTGATTTGAGAAAATCTGAGATCTTGTTCGAGTCTGTCTCCTACATGCCTGGCTGCTGAGAGTCAACCTACCACACACACCCTGGGGATTATAGAATGGTAGCCTACTGGATGTGGGTTTAATGTACTGGCTTCACATCTCAGTATGTTCCAGAATTCTGAAATACAAAACATGTCATCAGGGCAAACCACCTGAGCTAAACTACAGCAAAGAATCATTGCTACTGCATCAGAGACTGTAGGCTACTGTGCATAACTCTGTTCTGAGTCTTCTTTGAAGTTTTATCATGTTACCACTGGGTGAAACAGACAATTCCAATACATCGCACATCAAAACTAAACAAACATGATGCTATTTTGCACTCAAATGTTCATCTTAAAATCCATTCTGCTGTTTGCCTGCAGAAAAACATTCAAGTCTGCTAAGTGATGCAGACTTTCATAGTGCACACAAGAACTGCTAGTGGCAGCGTAAATCTGGTTTTAAAGAGAAACTTTTCTTATTATAACAAGATATTTTGCTTGTTTTTACAAAATACTTTCACATTAAAACATTTCCCATGTTATTACAAGATATTGTATTTTCTTGCTTTAACAACATACTGCAGGCTATTTTGTCATTACAACAACATACTGTATTTTCTCTTAATAACGTGACCCCTACACAGCCTGGAGTGGGTGCAGTGCACACGTCTTTGAGCAGCACCTCCGTAGCTATTTCAGTTCAGATGGATCTCTCTCATCAACACCTCCCAGACCAACGTTTCACACGATGACCAACATCATCAACCCATTGAACAAAAGGAAACTAAACCAAATGAAAGAGGGAGCTGCAGTTTTGAGATGGAGAAAAGGGCAAACAGCACAGACATAAATCATATATACAGTATATTCACACCACTCAGGTATGAGGCCATCTCATTGGTTATCCAACCCTGTCCCCTCCTCCAGCTCCTGCATCCATCTAAAGAGATGTAAAGTTGTTCAATTTGGGGAATTCACTATGATAAAAATCAACTGTCATTTACCTCAAGTACAGAAACACAGCAACAGGGCCGTGCACAAAAATTTTGGTGGGCAAATGTTCAAGTTCAGAAAAGGGCAATGGCAGTTATTTATTAAAACCTACAGTAGCACATCATTTATTTATCTGTATGTACATATTTAGATACTAATACAAATATCTATTGCAGACATTAGCAAAATGATCTGTTCACACAGAGACCATGTCTTTAGTAAGCTATTCACTATTTGTAAAACTATGTGGTGACAGTCATAAAAGTAAGTCCCACCAGATTGTAAGTCCACTGTCATCTCCACTGTTTTGAGCATGTTCAGCTCCAGGTTGTTGTGACTACACCACAGGGCCAGCTGTTCACCCTCCCGTCTGTACGCAGACTTGCCACTGTCATGGATGAGACCAATGACCGTTGTATCGCCTGCAAACTTTAGGAGTTTAACAGAAGGGTCCTCTGAGGTACAGTCACTGGTGTGGAGGGAAGAGAGCAACACAGAGAGCACACATCCCTGTGTGGCCTGTAGCCAGTCATGTTTTTGAGGCTTCGCTACACAGATGAGGGGACGTTGGCTGAAACCTGGTTTTTCAGCTTTTCAGAGTAGCTCCTCTTTGCTGCTCTGATCTCCCTTGTCAGTATGTTCCTGGCCTGCCTGTACAGGATCCTGTCCTCACCTCTGTAGGCCTCCTCTTTGGCACAACGAAGCTGCTTGAGTCTTACTGTGAACCAGGGCTTGCTGTTTTTGTATGTGCAGAAGGTTTTGGTGGGCACACACACGTCCTCACAAAAGTATATGTATGATGTCACAGTGTCAGTGAGTTCATCCAGGTCTGTAGACACAACTTCAAAGACCCTCCAGTCTGTGTAGTCAAAGCAGCCCTGTAGCTTTGACTTTGCCTGCTCGGTCCATTTCTTCACAGGCTTCACAGCTTTAAGTTTCTGCCTATAGGTTGAGGTGAGATGGACCATGCAGTGATCAGAGAGACTGAGGGCTGCACAGGGGATAGAGAAATAGGCATCTTTTATTACCATGTAGCATGTAGGTCCAATGGGTTTTTGTCCCTGGTGGGACAACTTGCATGTAGTCTGCATTTGGGCAATTTTTGTATGAGATTTGCTTTGTTAAAATCCCCCAGGACACTGAGTGGGGGGTCGGGATGTTTCAGTTCCACGCTAGTTATCTGTTTGGCCAGGTGCTGTAGTGTGCTAGCATGGGCCTTTGGTCTTATATACACTCCCACCAGAATGAATGATGAAAATTCTCTGGGAGAATAAAATGGTTTGCAGTTGATGAATCATGTCTCTAAGTCCATGTTGCAAGTTCATTCTAACACTGTGACCTCTGTACAAAAACCTTCATTTATGTAGAAACAGATTCCCCCATCCTCTTGTTTTCCTGGAAAACTGAAGTGATAAAAATAGTGACAAAAAACAGCTCACTGATGAGAGAGGCTGCTGAACTGAATGAGCTACAGAGGTTCTGCTCAAAGAGGAACAGAGCCTGAGCGTGACTGTCTCTTTTCTATAGTGTAGAGCTGACAATCTTGATTTAACAATGAATAAAATGTAGACATAATGCAATAACTGCTAGAGGAACGATGTCTCAAAAGGCCTATAAGGTCTGAGCATGTAAGCAGAATGAAATAGTAGTTATTACTGTGACCCACACGGACACTGGTTAATATGCAGGCAGCCACTGCCAACCAAGCGCCTCAGCTTGATCCGGTGTCCGACTAGATTTATCCACCAGCAGGTCTGGACATTAACAGAAAGATTAAATGATCAGTTGGCCTCTGCAGTCAAATACAACAAACACTGATCCACCTGGTGGATATAAACAACACTGTGGGTGGCTTGCACACACGGTGCTTAGGAACGTTAACAAGGCAGCACTGTGATCACTGCGTCATTGTGGAGGATACATGGTAAGAGCAGGGGCGTGCACGGATCTCCACAATCCACCCAGCAATTTAAGATGGCTGCATCTGTACATTTCCATCAGCCACATAACATTTCAGCTTTCATACTGGCTATCAGGTAAAAGAGTCAATGTAATTCATTTTCAGCTCCCATTTCTTCACTTCTGGACCTTCATCTCCAATGCCTTTCACCCTATAGGATAGCCCTCTTCCACTTTCTATGTCAAGCATGTTTATGAGTTATAAGATATTTTATACATAGGTTTTACCATAGTTTTGGCAGTCCTGTTTCCTTACGGTAAGTTATACTTTACCTATTTTGGGAGGAACTCTTGATTTGACAGCTTCTCATTGGGTTTCATTCTGCATCTCACTCAAATGAGGTCGTTGCCAAATGTTTAAATATGGCCAAATGAACCCTTGCATTCTCATTAGATGGCTTCCCTGATTGTAATATGGAATGCCTAAACCTATGGATACAACTGGTATTTTTATTAGAGTAAAATTATTATAGGAGTATGCTAATTATTTTAATCAACTTTAATTGTGTTAAACTTTACTGACAGAAGAAGAAAAAGAAACCAATTTATTTACAAGTTCATTTTTATATAATTTCTTGTTATTGAGTATGATCATCTTTTATGATTATTGGTCAATAATAAGTATACATTAAAGTAAACAATAGGTAAAATAAATAACATTTATAACTGATCTCCACTGAATGGTGTCAAACAGATGACAATGCAATATGCAGTATGTAAAATCTAATTTAAAACTTAAAACAGTGACGTGTAAATCATCTATGTCCTGTATTATATTGAAAACAATACAGAGCACAATATTTGATGTGATACCTCGTCAGTTGTATTCTTTGTTCAAAATAAACACTCACTTCAATCCTGATGCTGCAACACACTCCAAACAAAGTTGGGACGGTTTAATTTCTGGGCCAGCAATGAAAACAATTAAATGATGATTCCGTTTGAAACAGGGAATGTCAACAGGTGATCGCATCATGATCTGGTACAAACGTGGCATCCAGGAAAGACCGAGCCCTTTAGGAGCAAAGATAGGCCGAGGACCACCAGTTTGACAACATTATGTGTGAGAAAATTATTGAAATGTTTAAAAACAATGTTCCTCAAAGAGAAAAAGAAGGGGATTTGGATCTGTCACCCTCTACAGTGTATAACATCATTAAACGATTCAAGGAATCTGGAGGGATTTCAGTACAAGGGCCAAGTCTAAGCTGGATGACCGATCCCTCAGACGTCACTGCATCAAGGATTGTCACTCTTCTATAAATGATATAACCACATGGGCGCAGGATGACTTTGGCACACCTGTGTCAGACACTACAATACATAGTTACATCCATAAATGCTGCTTAAAACTGTACTGTGCCAAAAGGAAGCCCTATGTCAACAGTGTCCACAAGTTGACTGCTCTGGGCTCAGAGGCATCTGGGATAGACTATTACACAGTGGAAACGTGCACTGTGGTCAGACCAATCAGTATTTCAGGTCTTATTGGAAGGAATGGACACTGTGTGCTCTGGACCAAAGACTAAAGGACCATCCAGACTGTTACCAGCAACAAATCCAAAAGCCAGGGTCTGTCATGGTCTGGGGTTGTGTCAGTGCCCTTGGCAAAGGTCACTTACACTTCTGTGATGGCACCGTTAGTGCTGAAAAGTACATAGAGATGTTGGAGCAACATATGCTGCCTTCAAGACGACATCTTTTGCAGGGACGTTCATGCATATTTCAACAAGACAATGCAAAACCTCATACTGCCACATTACCAAGGCCTGGCTGTGGAGGAAAAGGGTGTGAGTGCTGGACTGGCCTGCCTGCAGTCCCCACCTGTCCCCAGTAGAGAATGTGTAAAGCATTTTGTACTACAGACTGTGTCAAAGAAGACCCGGGACTGTTGTGCGCAGGAAGAATGGGACAAAATGACGCCAGACACATTGAATCACTTGGTGTGCTCAGTCCCTAAATGTCTTTTAAGTGTTGTGAAGATGAACGGCAACATCACACCGTGGTAAATGCTTTACTGCCCCAACTTTGTTTGGAATGTGTTGCAGCATCAGAATTGAAGTGAGTGTTTATTTTGAACAAAGAATACAACTGATGATGTATCACATCAAATAATGTGTTGCTGTATTGTTTTCAATGTGATAAAGGACACAGAGGACGTACAAATCAATATTTTTGTTTCAATTTTAATTTTACATACCATCTCAACTTTTTCTGATTTGGGGTTGTAGATAACTGAACTCACTGAAACGTGAAGGAACATCACAGAGCTTCAATTTCTTTACAGTCAGCTGCTGCCCCCTGCTGGTACTGTTCCTTCTGTACAACACAATGAGCCTCTGCTTTGAAGTAGTGAGAGGGGGCTAGAACGATGGAGGAACTATTTCACAATATGGCCTTCAGAACCAACCTTTGTTGCTGAGATAAAGGTTTTAAGGACTCAAAGGTCTGGCATATTTACTTTGTACTGTACTGTTATTTCTGGACAAGAAAAATACATGTTACTACTGGGTCTCAACAATGTAATCGTATCCCTAATAACATTCATCTACATATGCTGTATTGTTTATATGCATAGTCATATGGCAAATAAAATTGATTTTGTTTATAATAATATGATCTAAAAAATTATAATTCTGGTGATATAAATATTAAATGATTTAAAAGCCACAGACTACTGGCTGATATATGATGTATATATGATGATAATATGATGTAATTTCTACTTTTGATCTCTGCCTGCTAGACAAAAGAGGCCTAAAGATAAAGACATTAGTGTGTTTATATGTTGGATGCCCTTATAGTTAACAAATCTCATGTGTGAAGTCAAACCAACAATTAATGAATCCTGCTAAAAGGTAAAGCTTGTATCTTGTTCCTCTGTGCCATAGAACTCCATTGTTGTCAAAATCTATTAAAATCATTACTGTGAATACACACACTGTAGGTTATTTTGACGCAATCCCACAGACACCATTTTACTGCTCTCTATGCTCACTCAATTTAGTATCAAATCTGATATGTACTGAAAAATAAGAAAAATATACATGCAGAGAAAGATACCAGTGTCTTCTCTCTCCTCTGCCCATCAGCTGTCTCTATACCTCTATCACACCTCTTTCCATTCATAAACTGTTTTTCTTAATTCTGTTGCTGCTTTTCTAGGCAATTTTATTTCCCTGTTAAATGGTCATTATTTGTAGGTATCATTGGCCATAATTATGGTTCGGTAACTGCACCTACCAGTAGGCCAGAAGATGCATATCATTAATAATGTTATAAGTAGTGGCTGTCGTAAGTATGGCAAGAGCAATAATCGTTGTTGTTGATGTCAGTAGTTGTAACTTTCGTGCCTTTAGTAAGCTACTGGAGCCCAAACCATGATCTTTCACTAAACCTAACCAAGTTGTCACACAATCTAGAGAATCTGCATCACAACCTGACAGAAAATCCCTTCCACTGGAGCTGAGTTTGGTGATTCCTGACCTTTTGTCTGAAGCTGGCAAATGTTCTGCGGCTACTACTATGAAATATATGTATCTATGTAACATTCTGTATGAGCATAGCATATGTTCTTTCCCCTGGTTTTGTAAAGGGTGTAATGAACATTACAGCCGCTAGGGGTCAGTGGTGAGGCGTTAGCCCTCTAGCCTCAAATACTGTGAGGCAGGGATGGCATAATTAAATAATACTTAATATAAGCATTTTGGGTGCACAAAATATGTTTATTTATGTATTTTCTTTTTCTAACTATTCTCTAACCTTTATTTTTAAACATACAGAACAGCTCCACCTCCCCAGGACTCTAAAACTCATTCAAGTGAAACAGTCTGAGAGGGAACCATCACTCTGGTAGAACTGTTTTCAGACAGACACACTGTATGTAATTTGTGATAGGAGACTCTTAGAAGACATTGATTCACTCAAATCAAAAAAGCTGGGAATCACTGGTTTGACTTTGTGGTACACATGGGAGCAAACATGCCAGACAGGTCCCTGTATCTGAAAAAAGAGCCATTGTCAGATGTTGTTGTGGTATAGTTCCAAAAGACACTGAAATAAGTTAAATGATACATGTAAATATAGATGTGTGGAAAGAGAAGGTAACAGAATCAGTTGTTAGAAAACACTGGAGAGCTTAAGTGTAGAAAAGTGAAGTTAAAGAGACCGCGTGTCATGTTGAGCCTGGCAATGGAAGTACCTTCAGGGTACAGTTGAACTCTGGGAAAACAGACATATTTGATTATGTCATCAATTGCATCCCGCTCACCCCCCACTAGGCTGGAGGACCAGGCTCTTATTAGGTTTCATGAACAAATCTGGCAGCAAAGCACTGGGTTAGGCCAACATTTCCACAGAGCAATGGACTATGAAAACCACACAGCTACTTATTATATGGAAGGAGATCCCATCTGATGCTAGGTCAGGCTAACACATTAGGCTCTACAGTGCTTCCTGGCAGCAGTTCACAGTAGGGCCTTTTTATTTGGCTGATAGTTTAATGATATTGTAAATCAAATGCACACAGAGATGGCTGTCAGTCATCTTCTACATGTTCAAATATTGCTTCACCCCTACAGTCTGTGTATCCATTTATTAACTACCTAAAAATACATCAGTCCACTGTTTGGACAAAGATGGTTAATCAATGTCTGATGAAGTAGCTTTGCTGGCATTAACATTCCCTACCATCTATAATGCATCATGAAGCACTGAGTGATCATAAATTACTGTTAATATATAGGTCTCTCTTTGCTTTGACAGTACTGTAAACTGTGATGATTATTAAGATATATGGTTCCATACTGGCATGCTTTTCTTTTTTGATGTGGAAAGGCCTTATGATCTATTGTTTTTACTGATATTATTTCTCTCTTTTTTCTCTTCCTCATTTCTTAACATCTTTCATAGACGTGCTTATTTGTTATTTCTTTATTTATTCTTTCTATCAGTGAAAAAAATGTCAAAATTTGCTCAGATGTCTGATTCGGTCTGCACTGCTGTTTATGGAGAGGTGTTAAACACTATTCTATGGTATACAGTATATTTGTCCACTGTGGAAAAGAGCCAAGGTAGTGTATTGTATCTAAAGTTATAGAGTTGATTGTTACTACCTGCAGTTAGGACATTACTGACTACTCGCACCTCCTCCTGTACTGATGGGCCAGCTACAGGATCTTCAGCCAGGACCCAACATTCATTCATTCATTCATTCATTTTCTACCGCTTAGTCCCTGAACGGGGTCACGGGTGGGGCCGGAGCCAATCCCGGCCGGCAATCGGGCGAAGGCGGGGTACACCCTGGACAGGTCGCCAATCCATCGCAGGGGACCCAACATTCATTTGTGTTTTGCACATTTGACCTGAAGAAGCCTCCTGGTATTGGAGCAGCAGCAAGGACATTTCCCTCTTTTTGATTAGTTATTAGGACCCTAATGCTTCTCGTGCCCTTTGATTCAAAGCTGCTTTTCTCTGTCTCCTCAGCTAGATCTCTTCGTGCTTTCCATTGCTTGGTGCCTATCATTTCCATGGCCCTCAGGAGGTGTACGATCAACCTACAGATAAAACTTTGGCATCCAACCCCAACAGGTGATGGTCCTGCAGCCAGACTCTCTGCATTACACAGCCAGGTCTGAGAACCTGAGTTTCTTTCTTTCAATTGCAACCTCCATTTCCTCTTCCCATGGGATAATCAGCTCAATGTGCAGTCATGGCTTCATGCAACCACACCCCTATGTCAGGGCTGAGGGCTGATCTCACTGGGGAACTGAAACTTTTTGCCCAGCTCAAGTCTCATTCTCCTGCCCTTGGCAGGGGAGAAGATTCTTGATCGAACTCTTGGCTCAAGTCCTCTATAACACTTGTCTTCATGCCTTAACTTGTTATGGTGTTCCCTTAGTTACATACCTCCTGTGATTAATTCTCCATCTATCCATCTTTGTCCGCTTTATCCAAGACCGGGTCGCGGGGGCAGTAGTCCGAGCAGAGCCCCTGTGATGGAAACTGTCCTTATTAATATATTGCCTTATTAACATACTGATTGTTGATATGCAGTTTTTATATATAGTTATTTGTGTACTTGTGAAACTAGACAAACTTCTGTGTCAAAGTGTCTTCAGTGAAAAGCATGTCCTTGTATAGATGTTAAACCAGACAGCTTCTTTCCTGTGTGACAGACATTTCCTTAAACCTACATATGACCTTAACAGACTGAAACTACAAGCAACACTCATGTGTATGTACAAAAGAAAACGCAGCTCTCTGCTCATAGAGCTTCTCCTTCAGATGGTTATGTTTGACACTCTGTGAGAGTTCACTCCTTCCTGCAGGAATAAATGTGCATCAACCTCCAAAGTTGGTATCAAGTTTCAATGTGGTTCCACTCAATGTGGAGGAGCAGCGGCTCTACTCCAAGCTCCTCACGGGTGACTGAGCTCCACACCCTATCCGTAAGGGTGTGCCCAGCCAGTCTCAATTCATTTCTGCCACTTGTATCCGTGATCTCATTCTTTCCATCATGATCCAAAGTTTATAGCCATAGGTGAGGGTAGGAATGTAGATCAACTGGTAAATCTTCACCACAACGGACCGGTACAGAAACCACATTACTGCAGATGCCACACCAATCCGTCTGTCAACCTGCCACTCCTTTTTTCCCTCACTCATGAACAAGACTCCAAGATACTTAAACTTCTCCACCTGAGGGAGCAACTCGCCCCCAACCCGGAGAGGGCAATCCACCTTTTTCTGATTGAGAACCATGGCCTCAGATTTGGAGGTGCTAATTCTCATCCCTGCTGCTTCCCATTCAGCTGCAAACCCCTCCAGTGCATGCTGTAGGTCTTGAACTGATGAAACCAACAGAACCACATCATCCACAAAAAGCAGGGATGAGATTCTGCAGCCACCAAAACAGACACCCTCCATTCCCTGGCTGCGCCTAGAAATTATGTCCATAAAAATAATGAACAGAGTCAGGGACAAATGGCAGCCTTCGCAGAGTCCAACATGCACCAGAAACATGTCTGACTTACAGCCGGCAATGCAAACCAAACTCCTACTCCAGTCACAGACTAGCAATGAGCCCCACACCCCATAGTCCCAAAGTACCTCCCACAGGATGCCACAAGGGACACGGTCGAATGCTTTCTCCAAATCCACAAAACACATGTAAACTGGTTGGGCAAACTCCCATGAACCCTCCAATACGCTAGTGAGGGTATAGAGCTGGTCCAGTGTTCCACAGCCTGGGTGAAAACCACACTGTTCCACCTGAATCTGAGGTTCGACTATTGGCCAGATTCTCCTCTCCAGTACTCTGGCATAGACTTTCCCAGGGAGACTAAGAAGTGTGATCCCCCTATAGTTGGAACACAGTCTCTGGTCCCCCATCTTAAAAAGGGGGACCACCACCTCGGTCTGCCAGTCCAGAGGCACCATCCCCGAACTCCACGCAATGCTGCAGAGGCGTGTCAGCCAAGACAGCCCCACAACATCCATAGACTTGAGAAATTCAGGGCAGACCTCATCCATCCCCAGAGCCTTGCCACCGAGGAGTTCCTAACTACCTTGGCAACTTCAGCCAGGGTAATGGACAAGTCCCCTCCCGAGTTACCAGCCCTGGCTTACTTTACGGAAGGCATGTTGGAGGGATTGAAGAGATCTTCAAAGTACTCCTTCCACTGGCCGACAACATCCTCAGTTGAGGTTAGCAACACACCACCTCCACTGTAAACAGTGTTGGCAGAACACTGCTTCCCTCTACAGAGCTGCCGGACATTTTCCAGAATCTCTTTGAAGCCAACCGAAAGTCTTCCTCCATGGCCTCACCGAAATCCTCCCAGGCCCAAGTTTTTGCCATGGTGACTGCCAGAACTGTGTCCCACTTGGCCTGTCGGTACCTGCCAGCTGCTTCAGGAGTCCCATGGGCCAGCCAGGCCCGATAGAGCATGTTCTTCAGCTTGACGACATCCCTTACTTGCAGTGTCCACCACTGTGTTTGAGGATTACTGCTGCGACAGGCACCGGAGACCTTATGGCCACAGCTCCCAGCAGCCGCCCTGACAACAGAGGTGTGAAACATAGTCCATTCGGACTCAACTTCCCCAGTCACCCTCTGTGCCTGTTTGAAGCTCTGTTGGAAGTGGGAATTGAAGACCTCTCTGACCGGGGCCTCCACCAGACATTCCCAGCAGACCCTCACTATACACTTGGGCCTGCCAGGTCTGTCCAGGTTTTTCCCCCGCCATCGACTCCAACTCACCACCAGGTGGTGATCAGTTGACAGCTCAGCCCCTTTCTTCACCCGAGTGTCAAAAACATATGGCCGAAGATCATAGGAAATGACTACAAAGTCGATCATCGACCTCCGACCTAGGGTGTCCTGGTGCCTTGTGCACTAATGGACACCCCTATGTTTGAACATGGTGTTCCATATGGATAAACCATGACTAGCATAGAAATCCAATAACAACTCACCACTCGGGTTCAGATCAGAGAGGCCGTTCCTCCCAATCACGCCCCTCCAGGTATCACTGTCATTGCCCACATGGGCATTAAAGTCCCCCAGTAGAATGACAGAGTCCCCTGTGGGAGTGCTTTCCAACATGCCCCCTCCAGGGACTCTAAAAAGGCTGGGCATTCTACACTGCCATTAGGTGCATTAGCACAAACAACACTAAGAGACCGTTCCCTGACCCAAAGGTGCAGGGAAACAACCTTCTCATCCACCGGGGTATACTCCAACACCTGACAACTAAGCTGGGGGGTTATGAGCAAGCCCACACCAGCCGGTTGCCTCTCACTCTGAGCAATGCCAGAATAATGGAGGGTCCACCCTTTGTCGAGAGGATTGGTTCCAGAACCCAAGCTATGAGTGGAAGTGAGCCTGACTATATCTAGATGGTATCTCTCAACCTCCTGCACCAGCTCAACCTCCTTCTTCATCAGTGAGGTGACATTCCAAGTCCCAAAAAACAGAGTTGGCATCCAAGGTTTGTCAGTTCATACGTCAATCAGCCACAATGAATACAACAACTGTAAGTGAGGCTCCAGGGTGTGTGCCAAAGTTTTTGGTCATTCTGTAGCCTTAGTGTGCCATGCACAGCTGATCACTCACAGGTATACTACACATGTAAAACAGTTTCAGATCACAGCATCATCATTGCACATGTTAAATACAAATCTGTGTTGCTGACAAATATGCCAGGTGTTTTTAACAGACTGGAGGCTGATTTGAGCTTCACTGTGTTCACTCAGGCCAGGAGCAGCACAAGCACTTCTGCTATAGGTGAAAACCACCACTGTCTCTCTGTAACAGCACTGTGTCCACAATTTAGTTTAGTTTTGTTTTAATATGTTTAATTATAGAATAACCAAATAATGAAAATAATTTGAAGCTGTTTATAGGCTAATGTAAAATGACTACTGGTGGGGACAACCCAAGGGAGTGCTGGGGGAGTCCCTACCTGCCAAAGTGGGGTGTGGGTCAGGAAGCAGGTTCCAGGCAGGCTGAGATCAAATTTGGAGAACAGCCCTATGAGTCAGCAGGTGGTGCGTGCTAGGATGACAGTGAGAAACGGCTGGGGTATGGCTTTTGTAAACAGTCTTAGGATGAACAGAAAAAAGATTGCCAGGCAGCAATTCCTGTCGCAAGTGGGACAATCTGGCATCTGAGAAAAAAGGGAAGGCTCCAGTAAACTGGAGAGTGTTAGATGATGGAAAAACCTAGTCTCCTACAAAATAAGATCCTCCAGCAGGAAATGGGCAAACAACATTACACGGAGATGCCTCACATCTGAGAGGTGTATATTGTAATGACCACTTCATTTAAATATGAATTAAATCCCTCAAACAAATTCGACCAGCATGTAAAGTGTGCTACCTAGTGATGGGTGATTGAGGCTTTGTTTAAGCTTCGACACAGTATTCACAAAAATGGTTCATTACTCGAGGCCTCAATGACACAGTGCTCGAGTAGTGGTCAAGAAAATGAAGTGCAATCAAGACGTATTGGTTCATGGATTGTTTGGGATTTGATTTGCCATGCGTATTCCTGTTCGACCATGTGTCTCATTTGTCTGAGTGTAACCCTATATGCTCCTCACTTTTGTTATGAAACATTTAAATGGTGCTGCTACATTCATGAGATATGCTCTACACATTCAGACAAATGTCATTCACACATGAGACTGGTGCAAATACAGATTATAGTATGGACCTGGGCAAGGTGTGTTTGGGGGTTTATTGGTAAAGAGGTTCATGGGTATGTGGGTAATGTGGGTGTGCTTGTGTAACTGTTTATGAGTTTTTATTGAGAAATAACAGTAAATCCACAGTGTTCGGACACAAGTGGTTTCTCCTTTTACAGACCATTTCCCAGCCTTG
Organism: Monopterus albus; assembly: GCF_001952655.1. NCBI lineage: Eukaryota > Metazoa > Chordata > Actinopteri > Synbranchiformes > Synbranchidae > Monopterus > Monopterus albus. Next base: position 6,043,190 of record NW_018127920.1, on the reverse strand, counting down.
GAAAAAACCCATTCACATGGCACAGATGAGGCTGGGGTACACAGGAAATGCTTGGCTAAAAATGAAAGACCTGTGGAGGCTGCTGCTGGTGGATGAGGATGAGATGAAATTAAAACAACACTCAGACTTACTGTTATGCAAACGCTCACACACGAAAGTGAGTGAGCGATAACGAGAGACGAACCCAGGTAGCCGACTTCAGTGCAAGCAGTGGTTTATTATTATACAGTGCAGTAAGGTGATAAACAATAAGCAGGTAGATGGTCACTGAATGGGGGAAACCGGGTGTTGACCAACAGTAGGAGTGGAGGAAGATGTGAGCTGGAATGCAGTGGGCCAAAACTGCGTTGCTAGGTCACTCCTGAGCTGGTCGGTGAGGTGCTCACTGGAAGAAACACAGGCAGAGAGAAGTTGATATGGGAGATAACTGGTGACTGTGCATCGACCTGTCTGGAAGGGTAGAACGAAGCCAAGGTCCAGAGGAAACAAGCAATCCGAGCAGAAAAAAGGAGCTGACTAGGAGAGAAAAACGTAACGGGAATCAAGATAAGATAACACTGACACTAGATACCGAAGAAAACAACAAACGAGTAAATAATCCACAGAGAGACAAAGTGAGGGCCTGAGAATGTGAACAAACTGGCAAGTGAGTGAGAGGTCAGCTGGGTATAAATAAGGGCAGACTAATGGTGTGCAGCTGGTGCTAATCAAGGGGTGAGGAGCAGGTGTATGATGTAAGCAATTGGGGATAAAAGGGAGAGACAGTGAGGAAGGTGAGAGAGGCCAGAGTGGCCGGGCAAACCTGACAGGACCCCCCCCCCCCCCAAAAGGGGGGGAACACCAACAGGCAAAACCCACCTTTTTTTAGGGAGGGAGGCAGGGGCCACCGGAAGAAGGGCATCAACAAGGCCCCCCAGGTTTGTCCGGGTGCGCAAGGTAGAAGTCGTGCAGGGGGGAATCGTCAAGGATGAAAGAGCGGGGAATCCAGGACCGTTCCTCCGGACCTTAACCCTCCCAGTCCACCAGGTATTGAAACCCCCAGGCCCTAGGGTGGACAGCCAGGATACATCTGACGGTATAGGCCGGACCACCATCCACCTCAAGGGCCGGTGGAGGACAGAGGGGACTGGAGGAGACAGGTTTGATCTGCAAAACATGGAAAATAAGGTGAATATGGAGGGAGTCAGATAGAGAGAGTTTGACTGCAGTGGGATGAATAACGTCCTGGATGGTAAAAGGCCCCAGGAACCGAGGAGACAGTTTGGGGCATGCCCCCTTGATGGGAATGTGGGTGGCTGAGAGCCATACCTGTTGCCCAACCTAATACGTAGGAGCGGGCCAACGGCATGATCGTCCAGGCGTTTGTTCTGTTCGGCTGTGCGTAAAAGGCGGCCCTGGTCTCATCCCAGATCTGGTGGCAGTGAATGATGTGAGTGTGAACGGAGGGAATGGCGATGTTGGTTTCAGCGGCAGATAAGCGAGGTGGTTGGTGGCCAAGGAGGCTTGAAAAAGCAAAATACCGGTGGCAGAGCTGGAAAGGGTGTTGTGGGTGTATTCCACCCAAGGCAACAACAGACTCCAGTCTTCTGGTGAAGTACTGGTGACGCAACAGAGTGTGTTTTCCAGCTCCTGGTTCAACTGTTCAGCCTGACCGTTGGTTTGGGGATGGTAACCCAAGGAGAGACATGGATGAGCACTAATGGCTGTGCAGAAAGCAGACCAGACATGTGAGATGAATTGTGGGCCATGGTCAGAAACGATATCTATGGGGGTGCTGTGGATACGGAAGACGCCCAGGAGCTGGGCGGTTTCGAATGCAGTGGGGAGTTGTGGAAGGGCGAGAAAATGAGCAGCTTTCGAAAATCGACTATGGTGAGGATGGCTGTGTTGCCTTGGGAGGGAGGAAACCTGGTAACAAAATCTAGTACTACGTGAGACCAGGGCCGGCTAGGTGTGGTGAGCAGCCAAAGGAGACCCGCAGGGGATTGATGGAGGGGTTTTGATTGCGCACAGGAAGCACAGGCTGCCACATACTCCCTGGCGTCTTTATTTAGGGTGGGCCACCAGAAGTAACATTTCAGGAGAGTAATGGTTTGCTGTACCCCCGGATGGCATGCTAACCGAGAGGCATGGGCCCAGTCGAGGGTCTGGGCCCTAGCAGACTGGGGGACGTATAATCTATCTGGTGGTCCACCCCTAGGATTGGGTTCTTGTTGTTGAGCCTTCCGTATGGTGTCCTCAATCTCCCATGTAATGGAGGCTACCATACAGGAGGTGGGCAGAATGAGTTCAGGTGTGTCACTCTTAGCTAAGGGACTGTACTGTCAGGAGAGGGCATCAGGTTTCTGATTGCGGGACCCTGGCTGATAAGAGAGGGTAAATCGGAACTGATCAAAGAACAAGGCCCACCTCGCTTGTCGGGGGTTCAGTCTTTTTTTTGACTGGAGGTAGGCCAAGGAATGCCACGGAGGGGGAGTGGAGGGAGCGGAGGGGGGGTTACAGCAGTGATTTTAGATGGGTCGGCGCGGAGTCTTCCCCTTTCGATGATGAACCCCAGGAATTCCACGGAGGAAGAGTGGAAGACGCACTTCTCAGCTTTTACATAAAGGCGGTTTTCCAGGAGTCGAAGAAGGACGTGACGGACGTGCTGGATGTGCTCTGTGAGGGAAGAAGAATAAATGAGAATGTCATCAAGGTATACAAAAACAAAATGGCCTAAGAAATCACGGAGGATGTCGTTGATCAACCCCTGGAAAAACGCCGGAGCATTGGTGGGGACAAAAGGCATCACCAGATATTCAAAGTGCCCAGGCGGGGTCTTGAAGGCAGTCTTCCACTCATCGCCCTCACGGATGCATACTAGATGGTAGGCACTCCTGAGGTCCAACTTCGTGATAACTGCCGCGCCCTGGAGAGACTCAAAAGCAGAGGAGAGAAGTGGTAATGGATATTTGTTCTTTACAGTAATTGCATTCAAACCACGATAATCTACAATTGATACAATTAATCATGAACTATTAATGGACAAGTTAGAGAAATATGGGATCAGAGGAATAGTTTGGAAATGGATCAGAAGTTATTTGACACAGAGGCGTCAATTTGTGAAGTTGGGTGAATACCAATCGAGTGAGCTGGACATTGTATGTGGAGTGCCTCAGGGCTCTGTTTTGGGACCTAAACTATTTATATTATACATCAATGATATATGTAAGGTTTCTGATACTGTTAAAATGGTTTTGTTTGCTGATGATACTACCATTTGGGCATCTGATGAAAACTTACGGCAACTCTCGGTAAGGGTTTCAGAGGAATTTGTGAAGATAAAGAAATGGTGTGATAGTAATTTACTATCTTTGAATTTGGAGAAAACTAAATATATGATATTTGGGAACCGTAGACCACATAATGAACTTCAATTGAGAATTGGGGGTGCTAACATTGAACGAGTATATGAAATCAAATTTCTGGGTGTCATGGTTGACGACAGATTATCCTGGAAATCTCATATCAGATATGTTCAGCATAAAATAGCTAAAAACATATCGATA
>NW_018127920.1:6034754-6039145 GCF_001952655.1 Monopterus albus | reverse complement strand
ATTTGTTCTGTTCTGTTCTGCATGTTTGAAAGAATAAATCAATCAATCAATCAATCAATCTATGCATTGACGGAGGCCACCATCCTTCTTCCTTACGATAAAGGACGAGGAAGAAGGATGGATCATACCTGCACATTGGGTGGTTTCTATGTACTCCTCCAGAGCCTGCCGTTTGGGTTTAGAGATGTGGACGAGTCGACTGTTGGGCAAGGTGGCTCCCGGATACAGGTCGATGGCACAGTCATATAGCCTATCTATGGGGAGGAAGAGAGTCAGTGGCCAGGTGTTTACTGAACATCTGTTGCAAGTCATGGTAATTGGATGGGACGGTGGATAGATCAGGCGGCTCTGGAGGGGAAGACGGTAATGCAGTGGTGGGTTGTCCAGCCAGGAGAAAGGTCGATGCACAGGTGGGACTCCATTGGGTGATGTTCCGGTGGTCCAATCCATGGAGGGGTTGTGTTGGACCAGCCATGAGTGACCCAAAACCAGGGGTGTTTCCAGGACAGAGAAGATGTGAAAACGGATGTCAAAGTGACTCACATGACAAACTGAACCAGTCAGCTGATTCACATGATGTCCGACACCCCCACCTGCTTTGGATGTCACTAGTCACATGACCAAAACACGCCTCAGCACAGTGGTTCGATACAGTTTCTTTATGAACTACTGCGCATGTGTCAGAGCCTCGGGTGTCAGAGGACCATCAGTAGTGCTACCAGAGGAGCTAACACACTGGACAAGGTTTATTCAAATATCAAGCTAGGCTATAGGGCCAGACTACTACCACAATCTGGGCCAGTCTGACCACTTGTCCCTGTTTCTAATTCCTGCATATGCCCCCCTCAGAAAAATTGCTCCTACCATAAGGACTGTAAAAACCTGGCCTGATGGTGCCTCTCAGCAGCTACAGGACTGTTTTGATAGGACCAACTGGGATGTACTTGAACATCCAGACCTGGAGGTGTTCACAGACAGTGTCCTGTGTTATATTAAGAACTGCATAGACACTGTTACTGTGGACAAACGCATCAGGGTCTACCCCAACCAGAAGCCCTGGATGAACTGGGAGGTCAAGCAGCTACTGAGAGAGAGGAACACTGCCTTCAGGACACGTTACAGGGCTCTCTACAGCACAGCCCAAGCTAACCCGAAGAGAGGCATCAGAAAGGCCAAATTGGACTACAGGAGGAGGATTGAAGACCACCTAGACAGCAACAACAGCAGGCAGGTGTGGCAGGGAGTCCAGCATCTTACCAACCATAGGACTAATCTCAGCGCAGCTGAAGGTGACGCCTCGCTGGCAGAGGAGCTGAACCTCTTCTTTACCCGCTTTGAGGGGCAGCAACCAGACATAGCCAAACTTCACCCTGTGGCCCTACCCTCACAGCAGGGGAGCATGAGGTGAGGCGCACACTGGGACCTGCGAATTCCATATTCCACCTGCAAATGGATTAAGAGCTTGCTGTCTGGACACAGCCAGAGGGTGAGAGTGGGCCCACATGCATCCATGGCTTTCAGCCTCAACACTGGTTCCCTACAAGGCTGTGTGCTAAGCTCCCTGCTCTACATCCTGTACACCCATAACTGCATCACAGAAATACCATTGTAAGATTTGCTGATGACACCACGGTGGTCAGGCTTATTTCTGGGGGGGATGAGACTACCTACAGGAATGAGGTGGAGAGGCTGATAGTGTGGTGCAGCGAGAACAATCTGCTCCTTAATAGCTCAAAAACTAAGGAGGTCATTGTTGACTTCAGGAGGAAGAAAACTGACATCTTGCCACTATATATGAGCAGGGACCATGTGGAGAGGGTGCTGGCCTTCCGCTTTCTGGGAGTCCATATTGAGGAGGATCTGACCTGGGGCATGAACACCTCTAAACTGCTTAAAAAGGCCCGGCAGAGACTTGTACTTCCTACGGGTGCTCAGGAAGAACATCTCCCAGAGACTGCTGGTGTCCTTCTATTGGTGCTCCATTGAGAGCATCCTTACATACTATATATGGACTATGGTACAGCAGCAGCACAGTGGCTCAGAGGAAAACGCTCCAGAGGGTCATTAATACGGCCCAGGAGATCATTGGTTGCCCTCTCCTCACTCTGGAAGAACTACACAGTCCCTGCTGCCTCAAAAAAGCTCAGAACATCATTAAGGACACTTCACACCCTGGACGTTCACTCTTTGAACTGCTGCCGTCAGGTAGAAGGTTCAGAGCAATCAAATCAAGGACCACTGGATTTAAGAATAGTTTTTACCCAACAGCAGTTACCACACTCAATGCTGCTAAAATATAATATGCCTGTGTGTGTGTGTGTGTGTGTGTGTGTGTGAGACGGGGGGTTATTAAGCAGTTTTATTATGGTTATGTGTCAAATCTTACAGGTCTTGGTTAAGAGAGAGCAAAACTTAAAGTGACTTTAAGCAAAAAGCAAAGCTGGCTCAAACCCAAGCATCTGGCGTAAATTTGACACACATATGTCGGATGGCAATGTCTCAAATTTCAAACAAATTTCATCCAGATCTGATTTTCGGATTTCGGATCTAACGGCCATTTAAAGTTGACATTGAATGTCCCATTTAATGCATATTTTGTGCCATAACGTGGTCTATAATGAAGATTGAACCCTGAAATGTTCTGGCAAAATGCACACTATAACTGCCTATCACATAATGGGACCACTGGTTGACTAAAAGATGATCCGATCCAGATCGAAGATTTTAGTACACATTTTGTGTTGTTCTGGATTTTATTTTTCACAAGGGACCCATTGCATGTTGTGCCTTGGTAGAGGTACATGTTCTTGTTGTTACTGAATGTAACAGAACAGGCTTAATTAGATGGAACATTGTGGGTGTGGTGTATGAATGTTAACACTTTGTAATAATTCTTTAGTATATTACTTGTGTGGTGTAGAAGAGAATTATTTACTGCTTGCAAACCAATGATGGTAAGATGATGTCATGGGGTAGGACTGGATAAGTCTGACTTCTTCCTACTCCATTCAAGCATGTACTAGGTATAAGCAAATTGATATTGGATTAGCATTTGTTGGATATGTGTAAAATTATGTGTGTTGACATATCAACTGTCTTTACATGCTTGAAAGAATAAATCAAATCAAATCAAATCAAATCAAATCAAATCAAATGTATCTGCAGTGACGTGCGGTCAGGGGAGGCAGGTGAGTCAATTTTGAAAAGAAAAAAAGTTAACCATAAAATATAATAAATGTTAATATTTGTCGGCTGGTGTGTGTTGTAGGCCCTGTGAGCCCACAGATTCTTGCGCTACCTACAATCTTCTTCGTGCTTGTTTATATTTCCTTTACAATCCACCTTATCAAAATGGAAGATTACATTTCCAAGCCGAGAAAATTAACAAATCTGGACTTTCAATCAAAACATTTTTGACAGTCTGGACATTTTTGTCCAGAAGGATCTTCTTTATTGAGAACATTTGTTTTAATATTGGATTCGAACGGTAAAAGGGTTTGTAATACATACCAGCTGACAAATGGATTTCGTCTACAAGTAAAGGTAAGACCATAAACTTTTATTATTTGTAGTTAGAAATAAGCTCAACTGGAATAAATTTTAACCTCAAATTAAATATGGGTCACGTTTGTGTGAAGAATGCTGATATGAGATATAAAATATAACGCATTGTCTGTTAACAGACAATTTGTTAACGGTTCATTTGTATTTGTAAATCTGACAGTGCCTCACCAACTGTCAACCTCACCGCACGTCACTGTGTATCTGGTGACCCACACTGCAGCCAAAGACACTGCAAAGAAGTAGAACTACAAAGTTTTGCATATCTGTTTGTGTACAAATTAAACAAACAAGCTATAACATGTTAACTTGTGAGATTTAAAGGTGTTGGGTGGCTTGTCCAAGGTATGATGTCTTGTTAACTTTTAAACAGAACTAGCTGTTTCCCCTGCTTCCAGTTTTTCTTTAAAGCTTTGTTAATTGTCTCCTGGCTCTAACTCTGTATTTAACAGACATGAAATTGCATTTCATCTTCTCATTTCACTCTTAGAACTAAAAACATAAGTATACTTCCTAAAATGTTAAACCAACATCTTCAAAGGTTTTAAGAGAAGTGTAAAAGTACACAACTCATCCTTTTAGTGTTCTAGCAAATACATTAGATTGTGAACATCATGAAAAACCACAGACTTCCTTTGTTTGCTCTAGGACTAAATGAACCAAGGGCGGTTGTTGTATTGCAGTTTGTCACCATTTCACACACTCATGTACATATGAAAAAAATTATGCCTAGACCTCTATCTGTAAATCTCAGTACCCTATTTCATATCCTGTTTGTTAACATCATAGAGGTGTCTCTTTGGGTGTGTGAATATATAGGTATAGGGGTG
>NW_018127920.1:6026508-6034719 GCF_001952655.1 Monopterus albus | reverse complement strand
CTGGCTAGGCTTAAAGAATATTATCAGGAGAATAGTTTTGCATATATTACAGGGTTAAGTGCAAACCAATCTGCTTTATCCAAACACAGCAATCCAAACAGAACGCCGGGCCTGGGAGACTGATGAGTAACATACTCGGCCAGGGCCCCAGCAACCCTTGAGCCCCCCTTTTCCACCTTCCCATCACACAATGGGCTCACACTGATTGGCTCTGATTGGTTGTATGAAACACAGTGCTGACTTTTTGATTATATTACATATGGTCATGCATGGATTGGTGCCCCGTGCTGCAGATACCAGAGCCTGAGCAGCCCTGAAGCAGCCGCCAGATCTCCAGATTATTGCAAGGACACACGGGGGGGTGGAGGCTGGAAATGAGCGGCTGCAGGAAATATGGGGACAGTCTTTGGTGCTCATGTCACTAGTGTATTTGGTCCCTTCTTGCTCACGGGTTATAGCGTGAGGCCCAGCACAGGTCCTGACCAACCATAACCCCCCTTGCAGGTTACTATGGGTTCACCAGTGTCATATTTCAAGAACTGTATTATGGGTGAAATGGCGGAGGATTTCCAAAACAGCCTTTAGCAGGCCACAAGGAAATTGTTTTGGCGTCTTAAATGGAACACCTCCGTAAGCAATCCATGCTGACCTTTCATGTGCCTGCCTATCCCCTCAGTGGAGATAGAGGTCTTGGGGTTTGCGGTCAGGTGCAGGGGCCCAGAGGGAGCACAGCAGATAGGGGTCTAATCCGTGAAGCATTTGGCCAAAGCTGATTTCCCACATAGCCCCATCAGCTTAAGCTACAGATGTAAAAGATAGAACCTGTTTTGCTTAACTTGTCTTTTCACCTCTTTCAGCTGTTATTTCCTAAATTTAGCTTTTGTAACATAACAAACAGTCACAGGCCTCATGCCTTACAGTGCATGCAGGCTGAGCACAAACACTTGTGGGACTTATAGGAGTTGTTTTGATGGCAATTCACTGTTTTGGTGTGAAGCGCTGCAGCAGTGTTTGAGAAACATTATTTAGAGGTCCATTCACACACATACACAAAATCTTTCCTCTGGTATCCATGCAGATAATTTTGCATTTGAGATTTTTATTGCTGACATTTTTCAGACAAAATAATATCACTTTTAGTACTGCAGCTCATTTGATGCTTTTGATCGTATCACAGTTGTAAATAATCACATTTCTGCCCTAGTTATCACTGGATAATCACCAGACCTTGCTGTGAATGGTTGTAGTTGTATCCTGTCTTATTTAGTTATTAACCATATACAGCATATTATTACACTGTAATAGCATGGAAGAAAATAATAACCTTTTTTCAGGGTTTGCAAATCCAAGACAGTCCTCACATAAAAAAAGGCCCATGGCTTGTTTGTGCAAAAGGCTTATTACAACCCATAGTTACACTGTGTATGAATGGATCATTAAAACATTGTATTTAGACATGAGAGACACGGTTCATTTCCCATTTCCATTGTTGACTGTTCATGCCCTTACCATGTGTTTACTATTGTAACCATGACAATGAACAACCTCCAGACTTAGCACAGTACTTATTTGAATCCAAAATCCCGATCTTTCCCTTTAACAAAACCTTTACCATAGCATTGTCACATCTGTGAAATATCTCCTGCTGCCATATGGGCGCTAATTCAGGAGATGCTCCAATGGGTGGTATATGAGAGGGAAATGATGTGGTTGGTTAAGATGGAGGACTTAGTCGCCATTTCAGATTAAACATTTAGAAAACATTAATTTTGACAACTTTTAGATTGAGTTTTTCAAGTAAAGTTAAGTTCAAAATGACTTGGTTTAAGGGGTACAATAATATAGCATTTTCCTTCCATAAAGTAAGTTGAGTTTAAAGAAACAGGTGCTTAAAAACAGAATAAATGTTCAGCAGAGACTGAAATATCCTTACTTTTAGTCCTCAGTGAATCCTACACTTCTCATAATGCAACAGTAACACAATTGTTTTTTCGTTCGATGATTCATCCCTGTAAATTGCCAAATTGGATATGTAATGATCATCTTTATTTGAAGTGGAAGCAGGAAAAAATCTCTTTGGCTTTTTTCATACGTTTAAAATAATGTTTTAAGAATCAAGGTATTGGACAGTGTTACTGTAAACTAAAACATTTTATAAGGTCACATTAGACTGATGACTCCCAATATTTTAAACAGGACCAGTATTTCTTAATGTGGCAGTGTGGTGTTTTATTAGTTCAGTAAGTTTATTTGTTTAAAGTAACTGAAATACTTTTATTTTTTTAGATTTTGAATAGAATTTTTGGTTGGTTTGGCGCTCAAATACAGTTTCAATTCAGCTACCCATCTGAAATTTTGCATTGATGACTTATGACTGTGGTTTGGTAGCCAGCTGTCTGTTTTCCACTCAATCTCCCCAACCACATTAAATATTAAAATTTGTCAACCCAAGTCTCACATTTTTCTTTCAGTTCTGTTAATTGTACAAGCATAGTAGAGTACAGTCCAGCTGAGACCTATCGAGGAATGACAGGCCATTGTTCACATTTCCCATCATGCTATGCACATGTGATTACTTGGTTCTTTTAAACAACTGTTGCCACATGAAAACAGCCTCATCTGCAGCTGCTGTTCCTGTCACTACAAATGAGTGAGGTTGCAGCATGTGTGGTGGTGTGTGTAGCTGGGGACTTGCTTGATGTGACATATAAAGGTTACAGTCACACACATGCCACATCCGTGTAAAGCATCTATCATGCAACGGAGACAAGAGGGCTTTTGAGCAAAGCTAGCAAACTTGCCAAGGCTGCAGACTGAAGGAGTTATGTTGATGCAGAGCTGGGGGAGCAGAAGCCCACCCAAAACACACACACACACACACACACACACACACACACACACACACACACTGTTTGACATTTAGTTTTGTCACGGCCATTGTGGTGAGAGCTGTCACTAACAGAGAAACAGCGTGACGATGTTGATTAGGTGAACCTTTTGGCCAAGGAGTGGAAATATGCTGTCAGCTCATTACAAAAATACATAAGCTCTCACTTCCAATTACTCACTTAGCAACTGGAGCTTAGACAGGGAAGCAGCTGCCAACACCACAGTCCTTCAGGGTCAGCGGGGATGACTGTAATCACAACTTATATTGGTTTCTATGTGCCTCCCCTGCTGCCCCTAGCCATGCTGTTACCCTCTCTCAGCCTGCTGCCCTTCTACTCAACTCACCTGAAATGCAAAGTCAAATATGTGTTAGCTGCTGCCTGTGAAGTGAATTTTATAGTTCATGAGAAATCACAGACCCACTTCTAAAGACATAACATTAGACATCAGTTTCCAAAATCCAGTCACATGAACACATCAATTAAAACACAGTAGATTGATGCCTGTCTTGTAACTGGACATTCATTTTATTTTTTTCACTCATTTTCTACCGGTTAGTCCCTGAACAGGGTCACTGGAGCCAATCCCAGCTGGCAATCGGGCAAAGGCGGGGTACACCCTGGACAGGTCGTCAATCCATCGCAGGGCTAACACAGAGACGAACAACCACACAAACTCCTATGGGCAATGTAGAGACACCAATCAAACTAAGCTGCATGTCTTTGGGAGGAAGCCGGAGTACCTGGAGAGAACCCACGCAAGCACGGGGAGAACATGCAAACTCCACACAGAAAGGTCCCAGGTGGGGCCCGAACCCAGAACCTTCTCGCAACGAGGAGAGTTAAAGGATCTGTTCACTTGCTGTTTTGAGATAGTTCAAATCTACAGTATTTGTCCATGTTTTCAGACATCTGTGTCACATTTGAAAACAGTAACAACAATGTGGACTTCCAGGAAAAACAATATGCCTGTTACTGTGGATAATCCACAGTGATCATCATGGACAGTTTTAATTGGAAACACTTTGTACTGAAGAAATACTACATGTTAAAACAGCTGAGGGTGAGATAAAGTTGACTTTCAAGTGGATTTGAAAATGACCATTGAAAAAATCTTAAAATATCAAAGCTGTGGTTTGTGATTAACACACAAAAAAGTCATATCAACAGAAGATCTGTTAATCAAAACGTACTGTAATTATTAAAGCTACATTTTTAGCACTGGTAGTAGCAGTGTTAGTGATAGAAATCTCAGTCTATCAACCCCTTATCCACCAAAACTATTAATGAAATTTAATACACACATTCATGTATTCTGCAGGATAAATTGTAATAACTTAGTGATTCACTTACATTTCATCTTGGTCAGTTTGTTTAGTACTTTGATTTATGACCAAGAACTACTGGCACTGTAAAGCAAAGGCAAAACTATACTAAGCTATTAAACTTGGTACATCCAAATGTTAACACTGTCATTGGAGGCATATTAACATGATGACACATGGACTCAGTCTCCCACAATCCTTCATTTATCAGCTTCTTACCTGAAGTCCATCCACAGTATTCCTTTGGGAGTACAGTAAGCAGGACTGATGATGTAATCAATAAAAACCCACGCTGACAGTGAGAGCCGTCTCCCTGTCCTGCAACACCCACAGCTGTAAACAGAGCCTTCCTTTGCTGCTGAACAAGGGACAAAGATGCACACTATTGACCCCAGGTCTGCTGTAAAATAACCCAGTTGTGTTCATCTGGTCACCAGCTGTTTAAACCATTTCATTTTATTGCAAGAAAAAACATCAAGAAAGAGAAACAAAAATGGAAGCTGACCGGCTCTGCTTCCATTGCTTCACAAGCTTTGGACTCATGGAGATGCAAGGCCCGACTCAGTGGAAAAGCTAGGACATGGAATTGTACATCTGTTTGCTGCTGGAATTAGCTCAGAGCATTTTGCCCGTATAAAACCCAACCCATTACCCGGAGTTATTTCTAAACTACTAACATAACCCAACCTGTAATTAAAATAGATTTTAAGCTATACACTCACTTACTTTAAAGTACTTGAGATTTGCGTTGTTGAAAAAGTATCTGCTGATGGACACAGCTCCTGGGTTCTGCAGCTGTTCCCTCAGTGAGGAGATGCCTAGCTTGCAGCTATCAAATGCTATCACTTTTTGGCACTATTTACAAGCAGCAAAGCCGCTGATAACGTTGTTCTCACTGTCTGTAACCACACTGAATTTCTGCCATACATCTGCATTGGCCTTCAACCTTGTATTCACCACTGGCCATTTTTACTTTTATGTTATTCATTTTGACCCACTCACCCCCTAGCCCACACTGATGTCTGAGTGACGTTCTATTAGCTGGATGTGAGTTAAGGGGTCAAAGGTTGTGCCAGAGACCTTCACAACAAATGTGTCAGTTATTTAGGCTTGATAAAACTATGCTGATTTTAAACTATGTTTAAAAGAAACTGCACCTTTATTTATTTATTTAAATTATGTTTATTTTACTCACTACCCACCCTCATTTAGTCTATTTTTTTACCCGTGCACGTGAATCAACATAAACATAAGTTTTTACCCGTTCCACATGATTATTTGCGTGTACCCATCCCTGTGCAGGACTCTGCTTTAGCTGTGTTAATAAATACTAAATAACTGCATATTAAAGCTGAACATGTGATTTTTGTTGTGATTTCATTTTCTGTGACAGATACAGTAGAGTGTTTTCATTGCAAGGCTCCTATCACCTCAATCACCTTGCTTGTGATGTGCACATTCACACTTTGGCAATAAGATCTCAACATTGATAGTGAGTCAGCACACACACACACACACACACACACACCTGTATATAGTCTCACCAGTCTAAAAAATGCTATCAGTTGTGTCAGGTTTTTTTTTCAGCATTGTGCTAACTGTGGGGGAGCTCGGCCACTACCATAGAAGTGTGGTGCCGCAGTAAATTTCACTTTAATACAAAGATCAGCAAAACAATCGGTCTTGATCATGTCAGTTACCTTAAAACAAAAAAAAAGAAGAACAAATATTCTTCCTATATTATTGGTATGAATAAGTCATAAAGTTTTCTATGCTTCATTATCTTAATAGTGATGATGTGAATATGGGGCACAATGTATGTATTTTTGTATTTGTGATGTGTTTGTATGTGCTTTATAATTATGGATGTCTCTCTCTCTCTCTCTCACTCTGTCTGTCTCATACTGCAAGCCATGTTTACCTAGAGCCTCTCAGTCCTCTCTCTGTGGCACACACAAGTGACTTGGTTTTCCTTCTGACATTTGTAAAACAGTTAATAAAATAGTTAATTAATGAACCATAAGACTCAGGAATACGAAGGTGTACATATTCACACAGGAGGGTGCACTTGGTAAAACGATGTCTCTGTCTATCCTCACCACTTTCCACACCTTCATGATGCTGAAATACTCACACCACTGGTTTCTTGACATCTGCTTTTATATTCTTATTATTCATACTCTTTCCAATCAGAATAATTATTTTTAAATAGCTTAATCATGTGCTTTATAAACGTTCTATCTGTCATTTATTCTGACCATGAAAAGGTGGGAAAAAAGTGAGCTCCCCCAAAAGCCATGTTATAATTTGTACCCTTCACAGCAGTACTGGCTGTACGGTTCATCCTATGTGCATAATAAACCCTGTTATATTTTAATGACTGGTGTTTATTGTGGTTTTCCCTCTAATCTCATCTGAAGCCTGGCTCTACCAATAAAGTACTCCAATTGCCTGCATTGCATTATTTCATGTTACATAGTAAACCTAATTGTAATATAATTATAACAAATTTTAAACTAATAGTTTTACTATACTTTACATCTAGTTTGGTCATTTTAAGCATTGATTAAATTTTCTAAATGTGGTGAATCATTTATAAGACTGATATTTACACCTACAGTACAACACACTAAGCTGAAATCACTGCTGTCCATCTTCAGCAATACTCGCATCAGTTGACACATGTGGCACACCTAATGGAATGTGCCAAATTTGATGAGTTAGTGTGCACTGATGCAGGTAAATACAACAGCGGCATATTCCAGTGTGTTGACAGGCTGGCCCACACTTTTCTGATCCTCATAGACAGCAGTGATGTACACAACGATGGTGCGAGTGTAGGTTCACATAAAAAAATAATTTTTAAATGGGTGCAGGTGTCTTGTTGTACATCACCACTGGCTGCCTGGTGTGTTGCCCTTTAGACTTCTTTATATATTTTTCAACTCCTGCAGAAGAAAACAGCTTCAGTGTTCCCCAGTCAGTCTCTGATGAGCAGGTAGCGTACAGTGGTATTATCAGAGCTGCCTGCTGTTGCTGTTAATGAGGATGGCTAGAGTGAATTTTGTGGCCTATAAAAGCCAGAACAGTGGGATGAAAGTGAACAGACCTATAGATAATATAAAAACTTACAAAACTGTGCAGCTTCAGCTGTCAAGAAGTACGACATGTCATAAGAGTGTGTATCCCATCTACTATTATAAAAACATAAATAACTACTAGCAATTTTGACACTTACTCAACATTTAAATTTTGAGTTGAACTGTCCTTGGTCAAATGTTTCTCACAGTTTCATGGGAAAGACATATAGCCCTAACATAGCCCTAAATTAGACATAAGACCATGAACCTTTACTTGACTGTGACTGCAAATCAGCGAGGATTCTTGGCCTACATGGGCCCCTGATCTCCTTGCCTATGGTGATATCCCACAAACCTCCCTTCCAAAAGTCTTTCTCCTTCCAGTACGGATCAAATCTGTTAATGCCTGACGAGCCCTGTAAACTTGCTGTCTGTCACGTCTGACTTTGCTGTTTTTCAAAGCGGAGAAGGAGAGGATGTGGGGCCGGGACTCCTCAGAGAATCTCCGCTCTGATTGCAGCTCACAGTCTGTATACATGTAGGGGAGCGGCCAGGGAAAAACTGGTGAAGCAGCGGCAGACTATGCAGATATCATGTCATCTGCCTGGAAAATCAGCAAAGAAACCTGAGACACAAGTCATGCATATAATAATCTCAGCATTTGGAAAAGGCTGTGATTATTGTTGTAGTGAGGTGATTCTGAGACAAGAGTCAGTTTGTAAAGGTTAACCGAGTGCTGTACTGTTATCTTGTTTGCTGTATGTGGAAAAAAGTAAAATTAAACAGAGGTGTGATGCTTCAGTCATTGCAAATGGAAATAATGGCCCACACTTTCATGCTCCTCATAGAAAGCAGTGATGTACACAACACAAGTAAGATGTTAGGAGACGAATGAAACAGCGCATCAGAGTGACAGAT
>NW_018127920.1:5995624-6026488 GCF_001952655.1 Monopterus albus | reverse complement strand
GCATAGAGGAGAGGGTTTCAGATGCTGTTCCACAAACTCTGGCTGACAACTGAAGTCTTTACTAAAAGCTAAATCATCAGTATGTTTGTTCTCTTTAACACTCGCCCTGTGGTGTGTGATAAACATTGCATAAAGGGGGATTACATGACTTTTATTTATTTCTATTTGTGATCAAGAGACTGCAATAAATTAGCAGGGCTGTGGCACAACATAATTAAAATATTAGCTTCCGAGCACAGCAGAAATTCACACGAGCATGTACTTTAAGGGAGACTTGTCACTTTAACACACAACATTTATATATACATCATAAGAACCTACAATTAGCTGAAAGGTACTTACAGGCTCACTAAAAGGGTCACTTTACCCAAGTTACAAGAAAGCTTTAAAAAAAAAATCTGATTCTACCTTTAGACAACTGATTGTGCAGAAATTAAAAAAATACTGAAAATAGAAATAAATCTAGAAAGCACACACACACACACAAACCCAGCAGTGAGTGTATCTTGAAAGAAAGAAAGAGAAACAACGTCAGTTCCTGTAAATAACCTCTCACTGCAAAACTGTTTTTTTTCCTACTGAAGAAGCAGTTTTTATATAAACTTATGACAACTATGTGATAATCACAAGTAACAGGGTTGTTTCTGAAAGAGGTGTCTCTGTTGCGTGTTTTAAATATTATCTTTCAAAGCATTTAGCACCACAAAAAAAATCGTATTCACCTCCCACGTGCTGACATAGATCCTGAAAATATGATTGATTTTTCAAAACATGGGTAAATAAAATCTAAATTATTTGCAAGACAAGATACCAATATAGGCAAGAGTCCTATAGGCCCTGGATGCCCAGGTACCCCAGGCTCAGTGTCAGCTGTTTTAGTTTTTAGTTTTGTTTTTTTTTCATTATGCATTTTGTCAAAGACCTCCCATTATTAAACCACATTATCAGCTTAGGGCCTGTTTATGACACTATCTTCTGACCCTGTATTGCAGAGAGAGCCGAGGCAAACTCTAGCTTTACGGTCATCATTATTGGGTTTATATACTGTACATTTGTGTTAAACCAAATGACCATGACTAACTGACACACAAAAACTGTGGGCATGTGTAACATTTCAGCATATTACCTGTGCACATTAGTTAACAGGACACTTCCACATTGCACAGAACATGGAAGGTAAGAGGTGGAGGTCATTAGGGCCAGGCTATAATACAACCACAACCACAAGACACAAGACAGAAAAATGTGATTTTCTTCTTTTTAAAAAAAAAGTATTTTAGATAAAATGAGCCCTCAGAGTTAATTTCTTGCCATTATGTAATAAAAACACTTATTCCACTTGAACTTGTCAGTAGATTCTGATGACATCAGATGTTTCCAGACTTTGGTCTTATACTTGTACAGCATTTTTCTACGCTTTACAGTACACTCAAAGCGCTTTCACACTACTTGGCTATTCACCCATTCACACTCACAAACGCTCACACATTCACACACTGGTGTTATCACTGGGAGCAATTGGGGGTCCAGTGTTGTGCTTGTTGGGAAATGACCCGCTCTACCTCCTAAGCCACAGCTGCCCCTCACATTCCATTAGTGATGGCTATCAGTATGCTGTGTTCTGTTCATTCACCCTGATACACAAGAGAAAAACACAGCACTTGGCTGAGAAATAATTGAGTCATTGGATTTTAGAACACTGTTAAACACAACAACAAGACATGAGATAGAAAAATGTGTTCTTCTTGTTCCTGCGGGGGAGAGGGGGGTGGGCCTCCTCCTGAAGTCCATTGTCATCTCCACTGTTTTGAGTGTGTTCAGCTCTAGGTTATGACCACACCACAGGGCCAGCTGTTCGCCCTCCCATCTGTAGGCCAACTCATGAGACCGATGACTGTAGTATCGTCTGCAAATTTTAGGATCTTAACAGAGGGGTCCTTTGAGGTGCAGTCGTTTTTGTATGATGTTGTCCTTGTGGGAGGCGACATAGTCGTGGGTGAACAGGGTGTAGAGAATGGGACTGAGGACACATCCCTGTGGGGTGCCAGTGTTTGTAACAGTGATGGCTGAAGTCCTATTGCCAATCCTGAGTCTCCATTTTCCAGGTGAGAAAGGGAATAGTGGAGGGCAGCCGCGATGGCGTCTGAGGTGGCTCTGTTAGGCCAGTAGGCATACTGCAGGGAGTCCAGAGTGCCCGGTATACTTCTCTGATTGTGGGCTAGCATCACTCTCACTAAGCTCTCTTGCTAGATAGTAGGGCCGGCATTTCAGCAATAAAAACTCTATATCTGGCAAACAGTGCTTATAAACAGTCCATACATCTCCACGCCACAAGTTATTGACAAACACACACACACCACCTCCTTTTACCTTCCCCAAAGCAGCAGTGCGGTCTCCCCAATGTACAGAGTGAGTCTTTAGCTGAATCTCTGAGTCTGGAACTCTGTCAGAAAGCCAAGTCTTGGTGAGAATTAGAGCACAGCATTCTCTGATTTCCTGTTCTGTTGTAATCCTAGCTCTTAGCTCATCCAGTTTGTTTTCTAGAGGCTGTATGTTAGCTAGGAAGAGGCTGGGTAGTGGCGGTCAGGTAGTGCAAACTTTTAGCCTAGCATGGAGCCCTCCTCTCTTGCCCCGTTTGTGTCTCTGTCATCAGGAGAGCGACCCAGAGACAGGGTCGATCTCCTGATTTCAGCCTGCTCGCTCGTGCCTGGTGCTTCGGGGGCTTCCTGGGGGTGGTAGTGATGGTGGTTGTTGTTGCAGGAGCATTGAGTTGAGTTGTAGCTCCGATGGTATGAAACCAGTAAATTCCCGGTGGCTGTGTAAGTTGGCAATATCCAGCAATGCCTGTCTGTTGTATGTTAGCAGTGCATGACATTTGTGCACTGCAAAAAGAGTAAAAAACACACAAAAAGAAGAAAATGAAGAAAAAGCCGGCATTCAAGAGCGGAATGCGCAAACACGTTTGCCTCGGATGGCGCCATGCCCTTCAGTGTGCCAACACCAGTCTTTCATAGGACTTCATAACTACAGATGTCAGGGCAACAGGTCTGTAGTCATTCAGTCCGCTGATGGAGGGTTTCTTGTGGACTGGGATGGTGGTGGAGCGTTTGAAGCAGGAGGGGACGTCACACAGCTCCAGTGATTTGTTGAAGATAAGTGTGAAGATGAGAGCCAACTGATCGGCACAGGGTTTCAGGCAGGAGGAGATTACACCATCTGGGCCTGTTGCCTTTGTGGTCTTTTGATTCTTGAAAAGGCCACACACATCTTTTTCATAGAATGCCAAAACAACCAGACACAAGGACAGTTTCTTCCCCTGGCCCATCATGAACAGTTAATCTATGTTTATATGTATAAGAAGTTACAGCAAACACCACAGTGCAATAACCTATAGATGTCATTACTGTGCATGAAATAGCTCATTGTTAACTTATATATGTACATGTTTAGACATAGATGGTTCTTTGTCTTGTCTTGTTTTTTTTAAACTTGTTATTCTGTTCATTCTTTTTTTCTTTCAGTTTTATTTGGTGCACATCAGGGGCCATTGAGCTGGAGTCAGATTCCTTGTATTTTAATATATATATTTGTCAATAAAGTTTATGATTGATTGATTGACAATTAAACACAGCGCAGCTCACTTAACTGTATCACAGCTTTAGTCCACAAGAGGGCAGAAGCAGCTTATGTAGACACATTTCTGCAAAGCTTTACAAGGCATTCTAAATGCAGGCTGTCCTCTCTCCTCAGTAGTCCACTAGCTGTTTAAGGCAGGAGTTGGCTCTTTGACAAGCAAATCTAATGCAACAGTCAATTAGGATCTACTCCCTTCATGTCAGCCATAAGCAGATACAGCTGTTTCTGGCTGATGCAGCAAGTCCAGGGGAAGCTATATAGGACATACATGTTGAAAGATGGCAAACAGTGGGCACTGCCCTCAACACTGAATATGGGGAATCCACAGGGACACTACATGTGTGTTACAGTAACAGTCACCAAAGTCTTGATTTGTGCAGATGTTTTGATTGGACTGTCTCACACATGGAAAGACAGAGAATGTGATCACTTCTCTAGAGTGTTCAGGGCTCTACAATCTGATTGAAATTCATATATATAAAATGTATATAATGTAAAAATGGTTGCATAAGTGTTTACCTCCTTTAATTGGACAAATAGAACTCATCACTGGTTCAGTCAACTAGTTGTTCAAAGGTATGCATTTAGTTAAATAGAGGTTACCCATCCAGGAGTTTCTAATTGATAGTCTTATAGCTACACTTAACTGTTATCTCCATTCAACATACTGTTATTGTGCTGGTGAAGGAGTCAGCGGTGTGGAACCCCAAAGAAGACATGAGCTTTTTACTGTTTTTTTTCTGTCTATTGTGCACAACAAGTCAAATTCTGTCCTAACTATACATACAACACACATGTGGGCAGCAGAGTGATGCAGCCGTTAGCACGGTCACCTCACAAGAAGAAGGTTCCAGGTTCAAACCATGTGGTTAACAGAGCTCTCTGTGCAGAGTTTACTCCAGCTTCTTCCCACAGTCCAGAGAGATGCAGATTAGGTTGGTTAGTGACTTGAAATTGCCCGTAGGTGTGGATGTGACCTGTCCAAGGTGTATCTGGCCTCTCGCTCATTGTCAGCTGACTGGCTTTATGAATGTATATATAGATGCACATGTTTTTCTTGTATTTGTGTAATTTCCATTTATTTATGTTATGACAGCTGTTTTGAATGCTTGAATCATATTGTATTATGGGCCAAAGCCCAAAATTAAGTAACCTGATCAGATAATGAAACAGATGGTCTCCTTTGGTCATTGATATCACATGGCCAAAGTTCCATACTTAGCTCATGTAATGTCAATTCATCAGGCGTCATTCACTGATGAAGATTAGAGATGCAGTTGAAAGATATGGATGGGGTTAGTGGGCGGACCCTGAGTATACTATAGCATACTCTCTCTCATTTTCAACTGCTTAGTCCCTGATCGGGGTCACGGGGGGCCGGAGCCAATCCCGGCTGGCAATCGGGCGAAGGCAGGGTACACCCTGGACAGGTCGCCAATCCATCGCAGGGCTAACACATAGACGCACAACCACACACGCGCACACGCACTCCTATGGAAAGCAATTTATTGGCTAAGCTGCATGTCTTTGGACTGTGGGAGGAAGCCGGAGTACCCGGAGAGAACCCACGCAGGCACAGGGAGAACATGCCGAACCCATAACCTTCTCGCTGTGAGGTAACGGTGCTAACCACTGCGCCACCGTGTGGCCCAATAGCATACTGTATATGGTCAAAATAGTTCCCAATCAAAAACATATCAAATTTCTATAATCCACAGTGAATTTCTTTGTTACTGAGTATTTAACAAGAAAACTGTATTAATCATTTTGTCATATTCTTGCGTGTGAAGGAGCAGCTATTATCAGATAACTAGACAGAAGGGACTTTGTGTAATTCATAGCTTTCTCTTTTCCAGTGATGATCTATCTTTTTTCCCTCTGAGGAGTGTAATTCTGTTGTTGATATGGCCCATAATTTTGATTTATCCTTTGGGTAAATAGAGTGTGGTTTGCTCTGGCCCTTGGAAGAACACAGCTTTCAAATCACTTGATCATTAATCCACACATTGTTTTATTTACCCCTCGCTCTCAGCAACTAGACAGAGTGGAGGAGGACAAGGGGTGTGGGGTGTGTGGGGACACTTTAGGGTCAAAAACTAGTGAGACCCTGCCTTTTTGGTGGAGGTGACTGGGGGAGGATGGGTTGACACTGCAGGGTGATATAAATATGCTTCCTGCTGGAGGTTTCAGGTGGTGTTGAGGTGAAGGTTTTCTGGATAATGTCGGTGACAGCTAGCAGCAGCTAAAAACCCAGAAATCCCCCAAGGGTGGAATTGAACTTGGGGCAAACGTTCCATTGCAGGTCAGTCAGGCATGTGCACGTACAATCACCCACCAACCCCCAATAGCATAACATAAACCTGAGAGCTCCATCATGTAGTAAGATTCCTCGACTCACCACAGCCCATTATTCAACTTACTAACAACAAATCAAGTGATAACTGGTGTTTTCTTAATTTTGTTAAACCTTTTTTAAATGAATGTTTTATTTTTTTATGCAGGTAGATGAGAAGAAAGTAGTAGTAATCAATTCTCTACATACAGCAATACTTAATTCAGGCACATGAAATAAAAACTGGAGTTTATTATTGAGGTGATCTCGCGGTCGAAGGATTTAAAATCACCCATTAATAACAATATCCCCAGTTTGGGTTCAAACAGGGACCTTTGGTGGATGTCACTTCCTATCTCTCTCCCCCCGTCGTTTCCTGTCATCTCTCCACTATTAACTCTACAAGGATGAAATTATACTTTTGCAGAGACACACAGTAATGTGCATGTGAGCCTATGCAGAGAAGGGTGTTATGAGTAACCAAAGATTGCAGACTCTCACAGAGGAGCTGACACATACCTCCCAAATCTCAACAAAGCATAGTGTTTGACCTGTGCATCAAGAAAGCCAGTTGGTTGATATAACATCCTGTTAGGAATTTTTTATTTTTTATTTTTTTAGCTTGAGTGTACATTTCAGCAGAATACTGCAACAAAACATAGGAAAGTAAATTCCTCTCAAAGGCATTTAATTTCACTGTCCTTGTCACTGTTTCCATCCATTTACATTGATAAATCCATTGAAACATGAACGTTTGAACCCATGTTTCATTTACAATAGGTGCAGCCCAAAAGAATAATTTTAAGTTAATAAAAGAAATAAAATTCCCAACTTGGTTGAATAACTTGGTTTCTGTTTAGTGGCTCTGTTCATCAGTTTGATTCTGATCCTGTTGTACTGATCAAAGTAATGAAGATCTTGGAATGTTAAAACATAGCTAAGCACAGGTAACATTTACAAATAGGGTTTGGATGAGGCAACTAACACAAGAAGTCAGCAAATCTAAATCACAAAAAATTGAGAATCGGAATGTTACCAAGCTACAGGTTAACTGGATTATCTAGATACAGATGATTTTTTGCAAAACCAATCAAAATTTCTGTTTTTCTTTATTTGGTGTGGCGTATTGGAGTTTTTTTTTTGTTGTTTGTTTAACTATTGACGTGGCTCAAAGAAGGGCAATGGTGAACTGCCAGTCCATTGGTTAGTTTGTCTACTGCTTTAGTCCAGACCAAAATATGCCTTGTGTGGTGATTAGGTTGCAGACTCTCACAGAGGAGCTGACACATACCTCATCACAGAGCCCGTAGGCACTTGGCTCAGAGATGTTTGTCCATGAATAATTATCACCACCTTGTCTTTAAGTTTGTAAATAGAATCACAGCCTCTAGTTTCCTGTTTAATTGAGTGCTGCTACATTTCACTGAGCAACATTAGACTGGGTCAGAGTTGAATGTGTATAATTTGATTTTCCAAATCTAAAGATGCCATAGAAAGCACACAAGGGCACACAGGTAGCTGATTCAGTTTTTAGCAATTGTCCTCTACAGTTTAATTTACCTCCTCCCACCTTTCCTTTTTCTCCTTATGCTTTACTCTTCATATAATCCCTCAGCCCCCAACACCCAGGTCACTGGGCCTGTAGCCTCAGTTTCATCCTGGTGCAATAATTGGTCAGATCTTCATCCCAGTATACTGTATGCTCACTCCGCTCTCCATCGCCAACCAGCTGAAAAACCACAGTTACGCCAGTAGGCAGTCCACAGCATGCAGGTTGGTGGACAGGGAGGACACGTTTTTGATGGGCATACTTCATCTAGATTATTTGTGTTTATCTTGGCATGAGACCATCCCAGAAAACACATGCTGCTCCTCTAGCAGACCTCCAGAGCACTAGTCATGCTATATGTTATATGCTACACAGCAGCATTATTCATTACATTATTCACTAATGCAAACAGTCAGAAAACATGTGAGTTCTCAAAGAGATGTATGTCCAAAACCTAATGCCTAGTAACTTTGAGAAAACTAGTATTTAAGCCTTAATTTGACCCCTGGCAACTCGACTAGCACCTTAATTGTAATCAGATGTTTGCTATTGTGGCCACACATCCCTCAGAATTTAGGATTTTGGTTTATGTATTGTAGCGGTCAGAGTTATTTTCAATTGTGAACCATAATGACATTTAAGGAATGATGTTCAGCATTTGAGTGTTTAACACATTTACAACAGATGCGGGGCAAATTAATGAATAGTTTAACAGATTGTGATATAATAAGGGGTTTTAAAAATTTTAAATTTTTGCCTCTACATTTTTCCCCAACACTGAATGGTAAATGGTAAATGGACTGTATTTATATACTGTATTTTTTCCACAGTGTGTTGCACTGGCCAAAGCGCTTTACAGGACATGATACACCATTCACCCATTCACACACAACATTCACACACTGGTGATGACAGGCATTGGTATTACTTAATTTGTAGCTTAAAGTGTCCTTACTATTTTAATTACATTGAAAATGCCCCCGCGACCCGGTCCCGGATGGAGCAGATGAAGATGGATGGATGGATGCAGGGGTTCCCCATAATATTTTGAGGTGCTCCATGACTTAAGGGGTTTGTTAGGAATAAAAAGAAAAAATAGGTAAAAACCACTAAAAATTTATAAAATAGGATTAAAGCCATTTTATCTTTCATGTCTTTTAAACATGTATTTTATTAAGGCGTGCTTTCATGTTATTTGGTCAGTTTTAAAATATGATATGATATGATATTTCAAGTGTAGTAGATAATAGAACAGATATAGATACTATACAGTCAAGACAAAATTACAAGGTAATAATGATGCATAGTGTGTTGACAATCACGTTCCACGCACGACTAATAGTGCAGTATGGTCTGAAGTGGAGTGAGTGGTATGAGTAGCACAAAGTCAGCTTAATGTGTACGGAAGAGTAATCTGATACCATCTATTGTAACAGCATACACATGAATAGTATACGCTCACCGCCCACTTTACTGGGTACACCTGTACAATTGTGTGCAATTCTCTGCAATATTTCTCTCTTATTATTATTATTATGTGTTTATGAAGCTCAAATGTTTCCGGTTTTGGCGAAATTGTCACAAATGTATAAATAAAATTATTATTATTATTATTATTATTATTATTATTATTATTGAGGTGGTGTTGTAATGGACTACATTATATTTTAGAGGTGTCTCTGTACTTTTTTCCTCCATAGCTACATACATGAGAGGGTCAGACTATTAGGAACAGGGCCTGGGAGTGGCACAGACCTCCTTAGCTTTCCCCAAAACCATCAGGTTCACAAGCATTCTCTATCGTTATACTTCCATTCATACTTAGTGAGGGCAGGCCCCTGCTGGTGAAAATATCTTAATATAATAGAAAAAAAAAGTTTATCCATTAATTAATCTTTTAAAACACATTAAATTGCTTTACTTAACTAGTAAGCAAAGTAGTGTCATTTGAAGGAAACAATTTAAGGATTAAGGGAATCAGTTTCCGAATGTGTTCCACTGCCAAAATGATGCTACCACATAGTGTAGACTTTTGCAGTCAGTACACACATTTGAACTCCCAACAGTAATATACCTCTAACAATAGTAAAAACAGGCACGATGTCTTTAACGATGGATTACCTGACTCAGACGAGCTTTACGCCTCTGCCTGTTGGTTTTCATGCTGCACAGGAATGACATGGAAGCAGTAAATAGTCCACTGATGGAAAGTATGCATCATTTGTAATAAATGATGTAGCTTACAACATGCACAAACAATTTCAGCATTTTGCTCTCATGTGGCAGTGCCCTGCTTTTTGCAGCCCAGGTCTTGTTCTCAGGAGGGTGGCTCAGGCCCGGGGATGTCAGGGGCTTTACAATCACCATCTCCACCCTGGAGATCTGTGAACACTGACAGCAGCCAGCTATGACCTGCACTATAGCTCCTCAGATTTAAGGCTCCTCTGTGGTTTAAACCAGCCGGGTGGAGGGTGTGTGTCTGTTATGAGTGGGTGGGTGGGGAGGGGTGGAGGCTAATTGAAGTCAGCAGATGATGGGTGTGCTGTGATTTGTGTGGTGACAGGCGGTGTAATTACACGGCTGGTCAGAAAGAACATCACAGTAGTTAGCAGCTTTAGTAAGTGCTAACACAGCCAATAAAGATCAGGACATTTTGGTATTTATAGAGCATGGACAGTGTTGGGAGTATGTTTGTGTGTCTCTTTATTCACACTTTGGCCAAGAAAACTCTTAAAATATTGCTATTGTAAAAATGTCAGGACAGATTGCTTAAAGAACATACGGTTGCCAAAATGTCAGAGGATCCTGTGGAATGACGTGGTTTTCTGCATTTAAAATGTCATCTGATCTTCATAGGTACAGTATAGTCATACATAGAGACAAACAGCCAATCACACACAGAAATTTACATGCGTCATGTTCACATTCGTAGTGCTGGTATAAAAGTTAAGTGAACCACTGGATTTAATAAGCTGATGAACCGCATTTGGCAGCAGTAACCACACAGTCAAATTCTGGTCTCTGACTGGAGCACTCCACGAGGCGAATTTCTAGTTTGTAATAACTCTGTAGATTTATTTTGATGTTTAGGTTCATTGTTGTGCTATATCACCCAACTTTTGTTGCACTTCAGCGGGTGGACGGTCCCCCTGACACTGTCCAGTAAGAGTCCTTGGGACTCTGATATGCAAGTCATGGTGCCTTGTTGCATCACAGACTGAGAGGCTAACCAGCTCCAAAGATTCCTTTAACTATTACTTTTGACTTCTTTTGACCTCACTGGCCATTTTTTGCATTGTGCCTTTGGAGTCAGCTGAGTTCCCACTTCGAGGGCAAACAGCCACGGAGCTAAATCATCTTCATTTATAGGCAGCTTGTCTGAGTGTGGACTGATGAAAGTCTGATTTCTTTCAGCTGACTTTGTGTTAAATAAAAGAAAGAGGAAACTGTTTTCAACTGTTTAGCCGGTTTTTCTTCTTTGTTGTTCACTTGGGGGTGGCAGATCGAGCTCTAAACACTTTCATATTGTACTGCCTTATAAATTGAATATAATGAGCATATAAGCTAATAGTCACCTATTTACTGCTCGAGCAGACACAGAGCAGCAACTTTTGCTGTGGACTGAACACGGTGTCATTTAGCAGTTACAAGATAATGGCACCTTGAATATCACTTCTTTTTCCAAGAATTTCTAATTTGCAAGATTGTCTCTTTTGAGTGGCACCAAAAGCAGATGACAACAAACATATGTCTCTTGATGTTTACTTCCTGTTAAGTTTTATAACAGAACCATTAAATTAACAGTAAATATGAGGGGACGTGAGCAACACAGTTATATCAGTCTAAAGTCTGAAAGTGCAGGCTCTGGCTAATATTAGCTAAAGTTAGCCACCATATGCTATTGTTCATACCAGACACTGAAAGACTCCCCATATATACTGATATATACGTATGTGACAAACACAATACATTCTAATTGAGTTTCCAGAAGCCATCGTACTCACTTTTAAGGTTCAGAAAAGCCAGAAAAGATTGAGGCTTTAGGGCATACTGATGAAATGTGACTTGCAAATGAAGATTACAATTCAAAATAAGGGCAGAGTATAGATTTTTTTTAAAAAAGTTCAGATGTTGTAAAAACAAAAAGCACTTTGAATCCACCAAGTCTTTATAAATGAAGCCAGAGGAGGTGAGGTAGTTAACAGGCCCTTTTATATACTGCAGCCACATGTTGGCATTTACAGTAGATGGCTGCGGTACTACTCTGCAACATGTATTTGTACTGTACATGCCTTTATGTGTTCCGGTGGATCCATCCAGCCCTAATCCAGCCTCAAGCCATGGGCCCTCTAGAAAGATCCCCAGGCCAAAAAGATAGTTGTGGGCAAAAACAAAAACAAACTCCAAACCACACGCCATCCCAGTGAAATATGGTAATAATATAGGAGGAAGTTTACATTTTGTAAAAATATGCATTATTTGTCTTAGCTTTCGTTTATGACTGGCTAGACCGTCCATGATGAGGGAGCCCATTTTCTCAAATGTTTCTGGATGTGGACCACAAAGCAGCCAACACCCCTGTCTATCTTTAGAGCAGGGAATCCACCCAAGAGCTGTCAGTCCAGCTGCCAAATCCGTGACTGCTAAAAGTCTCCAGACCCCCAAACACTAACAGCGTCACTGAGAGACATCCCCCCGCCCACCATGCATAAACACACATAGGCTCTGATGCTGTAAGATGTGAAGGTATTTGTTACAAAAGAGGCCACTGCATTATCAGCTGGGCCTACAGAAGAGCAGCTCGCCTGCTGAATGCTGCACAGAAAAAAGGAAAAAATGAAAAAAAAAGTTTTCAAAATGCTTCGAAAAGCAGCAACGATTTATCTACTCTGAAAGTTAACCCAATACTTAATTTTTCTTGGACTCCAACTTTGTTTTTACAAGTGCTGGGATCTGTGCATAAAAAGGTCAAAGAAATAATGGTTAAAAAAATAGTTGCATTAAATTTTTGAAATAGAGAATTAGTGCTAAAAAAAGATTAATGACTGGCTGTGGGCTTTGTGGATCTCACTGGCGCTCTGCAGTGAAGCACTTAATAAATCACTGCAGCGCATACATGGAGTTATTAGGGACAGTGTGTTTCCATGGCTTTTGGCAGTGCCAAATCTCAGGGAGTCTGATCTGGTCCTGGCTCTAATCTGTTTTTTGAAAGTCACATTGGAAGGCTGCTGTTACGTTACTTTCCTTCTGATCCAAGCATAACTATGAGAAATCACAGTGATAATTTCCCCTCTATTTAGTATTAATTTGCACAGAGACATAGATAAATGAATACATTATCTGTTCATACTGTAAAACGTTATATAAAAAGAAAGGTAAACTGACCCTGTAAGATAATCCAGTTATGTTTTCTTGTTATGTGACCTCCAGCATCTGTGTGAGACATCCCATGTTTGCAGCAAATGCCTGACATTGATGTGGACTGTACTTTCAATCCCTCTAGTAATTACAGCAGGACAGAAGGAGGAAGTCAGGTTATTATATAGTGACAGAGTTGCATGGATGGCTGCGTCGACTGTTGTTTGTTTTCTGTTTCCAACAGATAGTCAGAATTTGTTTCTTTTAATCACACCCGATCCAACAACTTATTTTAACCCAATCCATGATCTTTCTCAAAACCTAACAAAGTTGTTTTTGTACATAAATGTAGCCAAACCTTTAACACAGCTCTGTCACAGCATAAAAGGGTGAGTTGTTTATTTTTCACAGTGATTTTGAATTGTTTATCTGTGGCTCCACTGAGCCAGGAGATACTCCTATGGGTCCCAGTAGACATTTTTTCAAAAATATGTCTGGGGATACTGCGTGCACTGAAGAAATCTATGCAAACATTAAGGAAACTTAGGGAATTCCTATCTATCCATCTATTTTGCAGCATCACAAACACCAAAAATGGGGAAGTCACTTTTTAAGCCACAAAGAATATGCAAATATTCAATTTAAACTCTACCCAGGGGTGTTCAAGGGTTAGGTCTGGGTACGTCTTCCTGAGGACAATGTTTGAGGAATCTCCGTCTAGGACATGCTATGCTCATGTTGAGATGAAATTCACAATTAAATGCAAATGACTGAACTATCGTGGAGAAAAAATAGGTAGGATTTTATCAATCCTGTGTCCTTAAAATTAAGTTTATTTCTTTATTTTCTTTTGTTTAATTTATCTATGTAGTTTTCCCAAATACATTTTTTAAAAATGCAATTCTATAGTGGTTATACATACGCACACATATACAGTATATAATACGTATATATATATGTATTCCAGTCTGGGAATTAAATTGTTGTTTAACACAGTGGATGCACATGGATTTTGACACCAGAGACCTCAGGTTGTATCCTGCACTTGATTATTGTTTAAAAAAAGACTATGGTTAACTATTGAAATAGATAATGTGTTCTATCTCATGCTTTACGCCATTGCTGATTTCAATATTTAAAGAAAACGTCTAATCTTAAACAGGTGTTTGAGTTGCTTAAGTGTAATCAAAACGTCAGTCACGTGTTTGTTGCAGGAGCTGATATTCTTAGAGGATACAGCCATTTAAAATGTTTTCTCATTATGCAATTTGAAAAGCAAAGGCATGTTTTCTACAACCTATTTGGCACTAAACGTATGTGAACATGTTTTTCAAGAGTTTATTTATTTTTTGCTGTGATACAAAAATCTCAATCAGTGTGTTTCCCCTAACTAGTGCAACACAAACAGACTGTAATAACCACCCATCCATTATCTATACTGCTGATTCCTGAATAGGGTCGTGGGGCTGGAGCCACTCCCAGCTGACACTGGATGAGAGGCGGGGCCCACGCTGGACAGGTCACCAGTCTGTCACAGATGTTCACATGTTGACAATGAACCACACACACTCACAGTCACCCCTATGGGCAATTTAGAGTCACCAGTCAACCTAAGCTGCATGTCTTTGGACTGTGGGAGGAAGCCGGAGAACCCGGAGAGAACCCACGCAGGCACAGGGAGAACATGTATATTCTGCACAGAAAGGCCCTTGGCCGGCCCAGGCTCAAACCCGGGACCTTATTGCTGTGAGGCGACAGCGCTAACCACTGCGTCACCATGGTACCCCTTTGGAATAATGGTGTTCCATTGCTGCTTCCCATCTAATATACTAGTTTGAGTATTTTGTGCTTTCAGAAATTTGTCTCCTGTGTTTACACACACCATGTGGAGTTTTGTCTGTCTCCATTTTCCTTTTTCTGTCTGGCTTTCTGATGTATCTGGCAGGTTAGGGGTTTGTAACTGAGGGTGGCATCAACATTTCTGCATTTCACTGAGTTGGCTATTTCAGGTTTATGATTCACTGGAAAGTTTCATTGTATCAGTATGTGGAAGCTTAACTCAGAGGTGAGGCTCTTTTTTATGGTCCATTAAATGCTCTTATTTAAATATTGGTAAAAATGATTAGGTGTTGTTAATGAAAAAAACCTTAATGCAAAAAACATTAGCACCAAATGTCAAATGTTAAATCGGGGGATTTGTGCGCCACATTACAGATCGGTTACAGTTCATTTCTCATACTTATTTATTCACATGTGCTTTTCTGTGAATGGATGGGCTTCAGGGCCTGATAAATCTGATATGGGGCCCTGGAACCAAAATAAATAGTGAGTGCCCACCCCCTTAGTAACTTTGAGATATTTTAATTTCACTGAGATTATTTTGATTCATGTTCAGGAATGTTCAACATGAAAGCCTAAAAAGTATTAAAGGTCGATATCAGGACGTGGCCTCTCAACAACACAGTGGTTAGAGCACAAAAACCACCTTAACCTTTTAATTTATAACTATATAAAAAGTGAACACATTTTATCTAATCAGTTTACCATAATGTACTGCCAAAAAGTGAAGGCAAAATTCCACTGTTGTAGATTTTAACATGTGTAAGCAGATCTGTAACTTACTTCATGCAAAAAGTGTCTCTAAACCTTTCTGAATTAAGCAATGCAGGCGCTGTGTCTCATCCTCGAGCCCAGTAATAGTAATTTTCATTTCCAGACTTTTAGTAAAACCCACCCATGCAGCTGCAGGAGCTCTTGTTGCCCTGTTTTGTCTTAATGGAAAAAAGAGCTCTGTGGGACGGTGCATTAGCTGGGTTCACCTTTGCTCAGCAGTATGGCTGCAGAGTGTCTCATGCAGTCGGCTCTGATGAGGAGACAGAGTGCGGAGGCTGTCAGGCTGCATCACCCTGATACTGAAACATCAGTCAGAATCAGGAACAAATGCACTGAAGGAAGAGTTACAACTGTTGCTCGCACTCGCCTTGTCAGCATTGCCATGCCGTAATTCAAATTACAGCAGAAAGTGCCTCACTGAAGTTTTCAACTTGTGTAGTAATGGCAGACTTTTTCAATACAACTACTAATATTATGCTTGATGTTTGGTACAGGTAATAATATTCAACAGTTTTTTCAACACTTCGAGCACAAACCCATGGACGCCACACATATATCACCTCAGAAATGATATGTTAGTTTCATAATGCTTGACTGTTACAGTACACAGCTATAGAAATGACTGATTTGTATCATCTAAAACAACGTTGAGTTCATTTTTGATCTTGACCTGGGCTGTAAATACTCATGTCATTAATGTTCAGTGCTTTTAATGGTTAGTTAATTATTCACTAATGTTAATTTCTGGGAGCCAGGTTGTAAAATATAACATTTTCAGGTGGCGCTCATCCTCCTTGTGCATGACTCTGGTGTTTGTAGCTTTTTACTTAATCAAGAAGAGCTTCCAAAAGACAGAGCAGCTAGATCTTCTGGAAAAGAGCTGCGGCATAGAAACTAATCTCTGTTTATGAACAACATCGTAACATTTACAGCTGCTAAATTGGATTATTATTATTATATTAACATAAACAAGTGTGGCAGAGATTTCTGCAAAAGAGTTTGAGGGGTTTTTCGTTTTTGTTTTTTTGCAGAACCCATGGGAATGTTGCGTCATGACAGGTGTATTTGCTCTGCGGATTTCTTGTTTGAAAATTGAAAACCCAATAGCCTTAATATAACTGTAGACGAAAACACTAACAGAGATACAATATCAATAATAACAGCTAATTTAGAATAAGAAAACACAGAGTGAAAACTACATACTGTACATATGTACAGTCAACACATAGATGGTTCAAATAACCATGAATGTAAAATATAAATTTAGAGCTTCAGCTATTCTTCAGTGTCTGTCATTTAGTTTTATTCCTTCATGTTAAAATAAACACTGAAAAAGTGCAGTGAAGAGAGAACTGCTGAAATAAAAAGCACTGCATCAAATTCTACTTTAAATCAGGAAATACCTGATCACAAAATACGTTAACAAGATCTGACCAGGAATCTGATGCCAAATGTGAATACCTGACTGTTTTCAATGTTCACCGAAATTGGAAAACTCAGTCTTTAGTTATATGATCAGGAACTACAGAAACATGCAATTCAATTTATTCATTTACTTGCTCAGTTACGGTCTTGTAAAATAAATCCTTATCTCTAAGTCGGTTAAGTATCTTTCCCAACTGCTGAAGGCTGAGTCACCCCAATACAGCTGTCAGCACAACACGTGCAATAATCATGCTGCTCGTAGCTGAAGAGCCCGGGTCTTTGGAGTGCCATGAAAGCTGAGACTCCACCTAGAGAACTGTGGAAATTGAGTCACTAGCTGGTGGACTGAAGTGCTGCTTGTAATGCTGTAGCCAAAGCCAGCTCTATACCCACACTGTGCCTGCTGCATCCGTCACTGCTGTATAAAATCAAACCTTTTGTTTGTTTGCAATTCTGCACAGAATTGTGGGAAACAATCTAAAGTTGAGCCCTCAGTGTTGCAGTACTGTGGCTTTCAATGCAGTTTCACATGATCCTCTGAAGGCTGTTTACAACTAGCAAAAATGACATACTGGAGGAAATGCTGCATTGTTTTCATTTGTTTTGGCCCAGAAACAGAAAACAGGAAAGTGAATATCTTAACAATCAGCCAGCGGCTTCACTGCAAGAAAACGCAGGCCTCATGAAGTTAAATCTGACAGAGGTTATATGAGGTTTTCTGAGAGAAAATACAAATTACTTTTTGAATTTAGGATTTGTCTTTATTTGTGGTGATTGATCATATTAAAGCATCTTATTAACCACAATATACCAGAGCACATCATCTGTTTTTTCCACACTGTTATGCAATTCCTTGTCAGTAAGATGCTATGATGGCTTTTTACACGTGGGAAAGTGAATATGTAAGCTACAGTGCAAAGCAGAGTGAAGGCTGCAGTACATGGGCTGCATGCTTGTGGACTGACTGCCAGTGGAATAACGTGCAGTCTCATGGTTCCCTGTGGAGCTTCTGTGACAGTATGCAGCCCACTTTATCAAACCTAACAAACCTAAACCTTTCTAGTCAAATTAAAACGAGTCCATCTCCAGAAACTTGAATGCACATCAATGCAATCTGTTTATTAAGTAAGAAAACCAACCTTTTAAAAAAAATTGTATTATCCACTTAAATAATGATTTGATTTTATGTGAATTTTATTTCTCAACATAAAAGTCTTCAATTATGTTTCCAAGGCTTCTCCACACTGTCTGAATAATATTCTGATTCGTTATATGTCGTGTAAACGTACTTAAATTTACATGTATTGGTTTAAAAAATGCTGGAATCGAGTATGTACACGCCAGTTTTACAGGAGGTTTCCTCGGGACAGTGTAACTGTTAGTGACACAAACAACGAGGAACAGAGCTGCACAACACATCACAGATGCGTCGAATCGTTGATTTCCCCATTTGTCCCTGATCTGCTCTGATGCCAGATCATCTCAGATTACCATTAAATGTCAGAAGTACCGGTTACCTTTTAAAAATCATAGGTCGAAAATATTGTTATTAATGTCATTTAAACGGGGGTTCGGCACAAACGGGAATTTAGCCGATGTTTTTATTTTTAGATCCCTCCCAATTATCAGTCTTGTTCCAAATCCCGTTTTAAATGAAACCGACCAGAATCTCTCCACCATCAAGAAATAATGAAATCACACACCGAGTTGATTATGTTTCTTTTATATTTTAAGGTATAGTCGTCTTTTTATGGTCTTCTTATTTGAAACTAAAATGACACAAAATGCACATTCATCTGTGACGACGCTGCGCTCGGCCTCTGGCTGTTCTGAGCGACGATTAGTGTCACAGCGGAAAAACAAATATCTGAGTTACAATATTTAATATCCATAAAATGACACATATAACATTAAGATAGATTCGGATATGTCAGTCAGTCCACCGGTCGTCACGTCCCCGGCGTGCGTAACATGACCAAAAACCAAAAATTAAATTAAATATAAATAGGATCAATCATAAAATGTAGATATGTACAACTGTGCAACACTTCTCATCACAGCACCAGCATGTAGTCGAGTCCACGTCACTTTCCACTATATGAAGGCTACACGCACGTGGCCATGGCGGGTCGCCTGTACTATCAGCTGTCCGAGTCCACCTCGCTTTTACTCCCCTCGGTTTTCTCCGCGGGAGGTTTGGTCGATTTGTTCCATTTCTGAGAGTTCTCTGATTCCTCTGATGAAGACCTTTTCTGCCTCCTCCACTTCGCGCGTCTGTTTTTGAACCAAACCTACATGATAAAGAAAAGCACAATTTCAATATTTAAGACCGAAACGTTTGTCATTGTTTTCAACTCTGGGCATGATGTCCCCACTAGAGGGACAGTGGTCACCAGGCGATTTGAGTCATCGCTTCTGGCCTTAAAATGACCAACTAACAGTTTAAATAGCAACATATTGTGTCTGCCTGGCTCAGCTGGACCTGCAGTACCACAGAGGTGTTCCAGTCCAGCTGGAGTCTGAGCCAACGTTCAGTAAAGAGTTAGGACTCCACAGCTGTGGGGCCCATGTATTATAGGTCCCGTTAAATGATTTATTAAGACCCCGCTGGGGGCCAACACACTCCTCGTGTTACGTCTCTTCGCGGTGTACACGCAGAACTTTACCTCAGACCGCAAACACGGCGTGTTTTGTTTTATGAATTTCTGAAGCGTCTTAACAGTGTTAGATGGTTCCGGGTTGTTGCGCAATGGGGCAAAAAACGGAGTGTTGAATTAGGAAAATGTTCCTGTTCTCATCATATTTCGTTCAGTGCATCATGTTTTATTTTAGAGATGGAACATTTTCCTTTTCGAACCTTTGTAGAAATTTGATTTCACAGCCCGCGTGAATGCGCTTTAATTCGGCTTTATATTCTGGAGCTAAGAGAAGACAGCTATGGCAAACTCGAGCCGAATGTTCAACTGTGATTGTTTTCAGCTACTGTACTTTGCTCTAATGTGGTTTCCCACACAGGTTTAATATCCGGATGTGCGTTTTAATTAAACGACTGCAGTTCTGTTGAAAATGAATTTAAACAGTAATGCCATGAAAAGCAGCTGGCAGTGTGCGTATTCTGAAGTAACCTAAATTAATGGATACTGACTTTCGTTTTTCATGGCCTTAAAAACAAGATTTAGTGGGTTACTCTGAAGACCAGCAAGAAAATATAATTACAAATAATAAATACAACTTTGCAGTAGACTAATAACTTGGGAAATGTAAAATGTCTATTGCCACTAAAATAGATTAATAATAATAATAATAATCTTACGGTAAGGCAGCTAATTTAACAAAGACCCTTATCTCAAAGGGAGACTGTGAGAATATGGATTTGCCTGTATGAAAACCCATCAGGACTAGATGACGAGTCAAAGCGCCTCTAACCTCAACTTTCTCCTCTCGGAGGTGGACCTTGCGGGCCAGCTGCTCCCGGGTGCCGACGTCCGGGTACTTGGTCTCTTGGAAGAGGCCCTCCAGCGCCTCCAGCTGCTCGTCGGTGAAGATGGTGCGGTGCCTCCGTTTTCTGCGGCAGTGCAGCTGGTTGAGAAGCTGCAGCTCGGTCCGCGACAGGCTGCCCACGTTCATGTAGGACATCATCTGGTGGGGGACCGGAGAGATCAGCACCGAACCCGGGCTGTCGTAGCCTGCAGGGCGGATGAGCGGACAGATATCACACCTGGGTGAGTTCAAATGATGGCAGCAATTAAAGTGCCACAGCCCGCACGGTGTTTATGAGTAATCTAAGTGGAAACGGATGCGTCATAGCAGAAAATTGGAAACTTTAGAATCATCTTTGCTGTTATGCGCTTGAATATTTTATTCCATGCGTACATAATAAACAAACTGTCATAATCTTCACTCGTGTACAGAAACAAGCCCCCGTTTCAAGCAGCCGCAGTTTTTGTAAACAAGTAGGCTGAGTTCAGTCATTAAGCAACAACATCGAAACGCGGAGTGACATTTAAGTTGCAGCAGCATCGAGCTCATCAAATCAACATGAGGACATCACACATGCATCTGACGCCAAATGTGAAAAGTGATTAGAAAGGTTTCTGTCAGTTCGTGCGTAAAATACAGTTGCTTTACACATGGGATTAAAAATCTTATTTTTGCCTTTCAAAGAAAGTTTGTTTTGGAAACTCAGATTTAAGGTCATCATAAAAACAAATAAAGTTTCTTGGAATCACAACCAGCTCTCTAAAGAAACATCATCACTGAGTGTTTATTGCACGGTGTCTGCAATAATCTCACTTCTCATTCTTGTTCATGCTCCTTAGACAAATATAAGAAAACCGATTTTGAAACACAAAGAAATAAGATAGATTTAAGTTGATGCTTTGACTCAGGAGTTTCATATCTAAATTGGACATTTTATTTGGTGAAACAATAAGAACACATATGAGGCTGTCCTACCTGCCGGGATGCAGGGGCACTGCTGCGGGCTGAGGCCGGGCACGGAGCCGCAGCACGGCATTATATCCTATCCTGGTCCCATTCATAGATTGAACTCCAGGGGGAGAGGGCCCGCATGTGCCCGGGTACAGTCCGTTGTAGTCGCTGTAGATAGAGTCTGTGAGGCCGGCGGACAGCACCACCGGGCCGCTGCGGTGCAGCAGCAGCGGCTCCTTGCAGCTCGGTCGGCCGGACAGGATGCTGTCTATGCTGAACATCCCCGCGGGCATCACACCAATCTGGGCAGCTCGGAAACGCAAAAAGGAGTAGACGGGAACGTGAAGACCGCTCAGTAAAATAAAATTTCCGTTCTACGTGGAAAAAAGTTTCCTAATAGTGCGTCATGACTCTGGAGGCTACTTTTCTTCCCTGCATGCGCGACTCCGGCTGTCTCGGGAATGCGGACTGGTAGTTTTAATGGGACCAGCTGAAAGCAGGGCTGGTTTTATCCGCTGCTGACGTCAGGGCAGAGCGGGGCTGCTCTGGGATCAGCTGCAGCTCGCGGCGTGAACGGCCACAGATCTGTGTATTGAGAATTAATTCAATTAAGATAATCCGCACTGTTTGCAGACTTTTCGAAACTGTTGCTGGGTCACAGAGGTTCTTCCTACAGAGTAATCCGATTATTTCCTTGTCAGCGAAGGCATCATAATCTATGGAAGACATTTACATCAGTGTTTACAAAACGGGGGCAGACAGGGCCCTTTTCTATCAGTTTATAACGCGGCACAAGCCTAAAAACGTCACACACAAATTCACAGTCTTCATATTATACTGGACCAGTAGGATTACAGTAGTGTTTCATACAATCTGTGTTAATAACTTTGGTCGGTGGAGGAAGGTTTACTGGAGTAATTCTACTTAACGGTAACTCGCAGCCTGCGGACAACTTTGTGCCAAAGTACTAAAGTTTTTCGGACCATGTCAGGCCTATACATTTTATACTCACTAGAAAACATGTTACTTTCCAGCTAATTTACTGATTTACTGATACAGGAACAAAAACTCTAGCCTACCTATATTTTAGGGTGATTTGTGTGCGGAGTCAAGTTCGGGTCTATTTCTGAACATTATTATTATTATTATTATTATTATTATTGTTGTTGTTGTTGTTGTTATTGTTGTTTTGCAGTATAAATACTGCCCATAGATTACTAGGCCTAAATGATAAAACAACCACTGGAACCTGCAGATTTACACGCACAACGTGTGTAAAAGTGAATTCGACATGCGCCTCTCTGATTCCCTTTGACTAAATGAATATTAACTATATTTCCTTGTCAGACAGAAGCCACTGAGCACAATATCTGGGTTCATCTCATTACTCACCCTCCGCTCACTGCTCCATGGGGAGCAGATCAGCGCGTTTCCTCCCCGGCAGCAGCTCCCTCTCTGCGGGTCAACAACGCCGAACATTTCCCCCCTGACCGGGATAAGATAACGGCCCATTATCGCCTCCATTCAGCATATTTACACGGCTAATCAACATGGGCTGAGTGGTGGGGCTGGCGAGGGGTGGTGGGGCAGCTGGCTGCTGTTGAGGAACGTGGATTCCCAGTTCAGACTTTAATGGGAATCACTGATTGTATTTAACACTCAACGGGGTTTTAACACATGCGCGCGTCAAGCTGACAGATAAGTTAGATTCGAAAATGTGCCGTTTAGATGTGGGAACTGATTAGCACGGAGCACACAGTGATTTCCAGATCAGTTTGAAGCGCATTGTTAAAACAAGTGATCTCCATCAACTTTAAAGACGAATTCCACATGCGCTTCTTTCCTGTGAAAAATAGCCCATAATCTCCATTATGTTGATATCCCGCACAAATACCACTACAGACTGCTGAATCGAAAAAATAGGCCTACTTTTTTTTTCAAAAAAGAAAGAAAAAATGAACTTTAGCCTGTTCTTTGCTCGATATATATGTATATTGTTTTTTTTTTTTGTAGTCTGCCTAATTCCTGACAATCCTTTCATCCTTTCACTTTGGTCTCATGGCCAACTTATAACATAAACTAACATTTTTGGCATTACGTTCTGAACACCTTTGTACATTTTATGTCAAAACAAACCACATCTGAACTGGAAATGCTGTAGCAGATTGTACACGCGAACGGTTGTGTCTTTGGTAACAGTTCTGTAGTTTTTCAAGTTCATTTAATGAACCTCAGTCTTCATTTTCTGTTTTTCTTCCCATTCTGTGTGGAGCCACAAACAGATTTTGCTTTTGCTGGAGTTGGGGAAATGAACAACACATTATCTTCACTGCGTTCTCTCTGTGTATGAAACACCACACGCCAGGTTCTGTTCCTATGTCCACCCGATTCAACTTCACCAATTACTGTTTGTTCAGTCATAAATAGTTTCATCCTTTCTTCAATACATATCTAACTCTATAAGGACCGAGAGTCTGTGTTTTGCCTAGAATTCCGAAACCTACACAACTGCCTCTCAAGCCTGATTGGTGAACCCATTCCCCCATCATCACCATTTTAAAAACTCATCCTACATCTCCATCATTAGACATGGCTTTTTCTTATTTTGCACAACAATCCCCCGAGGCAAAGAATCGAGAATCACAGTTTACATTAAATACAGATACAGTATAAAAATAAAGTCTCTAAACCATTAATTATCCTTCTTTAAAGAATTATGCACATCTAGTTGTTTTTCCAACAAATGGTTTAAAAGAGCCACATATAACTTACCTTGTTCTGGCAATATGCCACATGTGGCTGCGCTCCCTCTTATATGATATGATTTTATATTATAATATATTATATATTCGTTAATATTTAAATTGTGCGATTCGGGGCTCAGTTTTATTTTGGCGTCCTCTTGTTAAGTTTAAAGATCAGACTCACTCACCTCTTAATCACTTGTATAAGACTCAGGAGTCACCCTTAGTCTATTGGAGATGACTGTAAACTGAGGTTGAGGTTATTCATTCAATTCATAAATGTCTCTA
Organism: Monopterus albus; assembly: GCF_001952655.1. Taxonomy (NCBI): domain Eukaryota; kingdom Metazoa; phylum Chordata; class Actinopteri; order Synbranchiformes; family Synbranchidae; genus Monopterus; species Monopterus albus. Next base: position 6,002,112 of record NW_018127920.1, on the reverse strand, counting down.
GTAATATGAAAAGGAAAACAGGATTTTTAGATTTAAAATGAAATATAAAATGTATTCCCTGTCTACATCTCAAATAATTTACAGGTTGATCCAGTTTGAATGTAACACATTTTATTTCCATGTAATAGCGCACAATGATTTTCTCCTCTTCTCCATGCATGAATCTGGTAGAAGTCCTGTTTGTTGTCACCTTTTATTATGGAAACTTTTTTTTTTTGTTGCTGAAAAGCTGTTTGTGTAATGCAGTCACGCAGTGATACCAGCCAAGCAGAGAGAGGGAAAGAAAAGACACGTGGCCAGATGCTGTTATTATTTTCACATTTATTTCTATATTTCAACTTCCAAGTGGCAGTGAAAGGACAGAGTCAGAAGGGATTGCTATAAAACGAAACATCCATTTGAAATTAAAAGCTGTGGAAAAGTGCTGCAAAGGCAGCACTTATAGGTGAATAGAAGCATCAATCAGACTGCAGATGGAGGCTGAACACTTACAGCGCTACAATAGCTGATGCATCTTTATATATCAGAGTCCTGATCTGTAAAACCTGGTTAAACATGGCAAATAAAACAGGGAGACTTGGTAATGCATCCTTCCAAGAAAAGATAAATACATGGTGAGAGCTGTTCAGGCTTTTACACTGATGTCCTTTCACATGCGACTGCAAGAGTACTAGCATATTCATCATTTACATAATTACACCACCAGAAGCATAGCAGATAGATAGATAGTAGTTATGTTCAAGGGTTTTGAATTTATTCTTAAAGTGTATATGACCTGTATGGCTGATGTCTGAAATACTGTAGAGCTGGTTCACTTATAATGTCTCAGTTTCCTCCCAGCTGAAACAAGTTTGATGCTTATCACTCAGCTTAATGCTGCATTAAGGAGCTGTTTTGTTTCAAATATACCACTTTCCCACCAAACGTACTGTGGGTTACACATGGGTTGTTATACCTGGCTAAATCCACTTTTAACTGGCCTCTGATGGCAATTCCCAGTGCTGACCGACCTGACTCGGTTCTCTGGCAGACGAGCTTGTTTCCCCTCTGGCACGTCACATTTGACATCATCACTTTGGAGATGTCAAATACGTGCACCGGTAAACAGAGTTGTAAACAATGCATGATGGGAGATAGTGAGGTGATCTGTGTTATTTCTTCATATTTACTTTTGTTCCTCTTATAAAGTACAGAAACTCGGTGCAGACTGAACAAAGACAGATAGAATTTATGGCTGATATGACAAAGAATCACTGAAAGTACAACGGAGGAGACGAGCCTTCATTACCTCCTTGCTGGCAATTGTTGAAAGTGCAGCCCGACCTTTCGTCGTATGTGGGTCCAAAATAGATCACACACTTTTTGGTCAACTATAGAACATTTTGAAGATGATCAATGGAAAGCCCACTTTCAAATGTCCAGGGCAACGGTTGACTATTTGGTTGGACTCATTGCTCTAATGATAACAAAACAATTGACCACCTTTCAGAGGGCTACTGATCCACACCAGAGAGTTGCAAATGTTTTGTGGTGGTTAGCAACCCCAGGAGAATACTGCTCAATCTAAGCCGGTGTGGAAAATTACAAATGCATTGGTGAAAACATTGTATCTATGTTTCATGTCCCATCTGTCTGGACAGCATCTTGATGAAACAATCACAGGATTTAGAGAGCGTGGCTGCCCTCAGTGTGCTGGTGCTAGACAAATTCCGATCCTTGCTCCCAAGGACAACCCAGCCGACTACTACAAGAGGAAGGGGCGGCATTTGATTATTCTACAGGCTGTGGTGGACCACAATTTCTGGTAAGCATAACATTCTGAAAAACAGTTTCTGTTAGCATAACCGTGCCTGTAAAACAGGGTAGGTCCAAATATTTCTTACTGAGAGACCATGTGAGAATTACCTCATTACAGAGAACTTCTGATCAACACTGACTGTACACAGTCCAGCCATATACTATTTTCTTTAAATTTTTATTTATGCCTATCTTAGCTGTTCTATTCTTTTCAGTTTCACAGATGTCTACATCAGCTGGCCTGGACGGACCCATGATGCCAGAGTGCTTGCCAATTCAAACCTTTCCACTGCTGCAGAGGATCACCAGGGTGGTACTTATATATTTTTAAACTCTTACCAAGCTGTCTGTATCAATGTAATGTTCATTCCCTACAGAAATCTAAGACGGTAGATGGGGTGGAGATCACTGTGCATATCACTGGAGATGCTGCCTACCCACTAAAGAAATTACCGATGGAAGGATACACTTCAACCACACCCTAAGCTCAGCCAGGATGGCTGTTGAGAATGCCTGAAAGGATGCCGGAGATGCTTAATGAAGATTAATGACACAGAACTTACTTTAATGCCTAACGTTGTAGCTGCCTGTTGCATTTTGCATAACATATGTGAAATACGAGGGCAACACCACAGGGACGGACAATTTGTGTCAACCACACGTTGTGACGTCTGAGGGAAACAGACTGAACACTGCCCAAATCATCCACAGTACAACTGCAGCTAACATCATTGTTATCTGAGTGAAAAGTTGTAAATTGTATTGTTTGATGTATTCTTTTCATGCCTCAAATGAAATAAAAATCAAATAGAAAAAACCACTAGCATAAGTCATGCTGTGTTCGTGTAGTAATGCTAATGAACACCATTCTGTGTATTACAAAGTATCTATTCATAACAAAAAAGGTAAAACACTTTTCTCACACTAAAAGTAGAAAAAATATATACAATATAAAAATAGATTATGTAAAGTCCCACAGGATATGAAGGTTGGCCTATACATGACAAACTAACAGCTACTACAGATTTTGGTATGGGTGCTAGCTGGTGTGTTGGACAGGGTTGGTCCACCTTGGTAAACAGAGTTTCCATAGTTGTGGTTGTCGTAGTGCATGGACTGTGGTAGCCGCTGTGCAGTCTGTGGTGCAGTGAGCAGCAATTCAAAGAGCACCCTTTGGTTCTCCTGATCCTCCCTCACCAACCTCTCCTGCCTCTCCCAGAGACTCTTCTCATACTTCACAAAGTGGTTTTAACGCTCATCCTCCCAGGCTGCTGCAGTTTGGTTCATTTCCGCCAATAGTGGCCGCTATTGGTGTTGGAACGTCCTCCACCCTTGTCTTCTTTCGTTTTCTGGATGGGACCCGGAAGCCTAACATAACAAGAACAACAACAAAAACAATTAATAGAGAGATATCAGTAGAACGAGTCACAACACAAATGCTAGCCCTCAGTGTGTGTGTTTATAGTAAAAATATAATATATTACAGAGTAAAACTTACCATGTGTATGTTCCATGGAGGTCTCGGGACCATCTTCCTTGGGGACTGGTTCTGGTAGGGTTGAAGTGTTGTTTTGTTTGGTGTCCCTCTCGGCTTCACGTTCTGTCTTGCTAGATGAAGACACTGGGGAGGCCATCGAACCATTGAGCTGGAGAGCCTCACATGGTTCGCCAGAGCAGAGTTGCCATAAATGCTCAAGCAAAGTTAAAAAAACAGCCAGTCAGTGCGCCCCATACCACTCCTATTTCTTTGGTCCAATAATGACAAGATGGTGTTTCTTCAGCGACTTGAGTTTGTTTATAACTTGCTGTGGCGTATGAACAATGCCGTTTTCGCTTAGCATCCTAGCTGTATCATTGTAAATTACCATGTTGCAAACTGTGCCAGATATCTGATGCTTTATCTCCTCTTCGCCACGAATAACGAGAAGCTCTTTAATGTCACTGCTTGTTCTCTTATCGAATGTGAACCCCATTCTTACGGTTGTGTTTTTTGTCCTCAGTTACCATTGTGGTGCTAAGACGTAATGATGATGACGTGCACATCATTGCATATGTTCTTGGGTTTAGCCAAGTTTGGCTTTCCCATTGTTTCCAAGCTGAGGCATGCCAAGGCAAAGCAGATAACGACCCATGTCGATAGCAGGGTCATTTGTCCCAGTAGTGAAAAGAGCACACAGTTTCATTCAGGTTTTTCCTTTAACTTGTTGCCTGGCTGTATGGACTGTCTTGTAATGGTACTTTGGGAAATGTTAAAATGTTACCACCCCCGAGCTCTTTTTACACTAACAAGTAAACGTTCAAAGGTCTTCGTAGCTGATCAATAACTGAAATAAGCTTGTCTGTCTCTTTGAATATACTGTACATGTAATCCCAAAAATGAACATCTACCAGGAAGCACAACAAGTGACTGGCCCATTTCCTCCCACCTCACACAGTCCAGTTTCCCAGCCAAACAAACAGCAACAGTAACACCCTGAACACAGCGTTGGGCTTGATAACTCACTAATCTCCCCATTACCATGGGAACTGTAAAATTCAAAGGGGAAGATGGGTACTGTGTGGACATGTGTTTTTATGGGGATGGACTGGTTCTGTGGAGTCCGCCATACGCAAAAGTGATGTAGTATAGTATGAGGTACAAGGCACCTGCTCCTTCTCCCTATAGATATGTTGTTTTTGAATCAGTCTTTGTCTTTTGAAATGAGAGGAGAGTATTAGCGGCATATACAGTGCCTTGCGAAAGTATTCGGCCCCCTTGAACTTTGCGACCTTTTGCCACATTTCAGGCTTCAAACATAAAGATATAAAACTGTAATTTTTTGGGAAGAATCAACAACAAGTGGGACACAATCATGAAGTGGAACGAAATTTATTGGATATTTCAAACGTTTTTAACAAATAAAAAACTGAAAAACTGGGCGTGCAAAATTATTCAGCCCCCTTAAGTTAATACTTTGTAGCGCCACCTTTTGCTGCGATTACAGCTGTAAGTCGCTTGGGGTATGTCTCTATCAGTTTTGCACATCAAGAGACTGAAATTTTTGCCCATTCCTCCTGCAAAACAGCTCGAGCTCAGTGAGATTGGATGGAGAGCGTTTGTGAACAGCAGTTTTCAGTTCTTTCCACAGATTCTCGATTGGATTCAGGTCTGGACTTTGACTTGGCCATTCTAACACCTGGATATGTTTATTTGTGAACCATTCCATTGTAGATTTTGCTTTATGTTTTGGATCATTGTCTTGTTGGAAGACAAATCTCCGTCCCAGTCTCAGGTCTTTTGCAGACTCCATCAGGTTTCCATCCAGAATGGTCCTGTATTTGGCTCCATCCATCTTCCCATCAATTTTAACCATCTTCCCTGTCCCTGCTGAAGAAAGCAGGCCCAAACCATGATGCTGCCACCACCATGTTTGACAGTGGGGATGGTGTGTTCAGGGTGATGAGCTGTGTTGCTTTTACGCCAAACATAACGTTTTGCATTGTTGCCAAAAAGTTCGATTTTGGTTTCATCTGACCAGAGCACCTTCTTCCACATGTTTGGTGTGTCTCCCAGGTGGCTTGTGGCAAACTTTAAACGACACTTTTTATGGATATCTTTAAGAAATGGCTTTCTTCTTGCCACTCTTCCATAAAGGCCAGATTTGTGCAGTATACGACTGATTGTTGTCCTATGGACAGAGTCTCCCACCTCAGCTGTAGATCTCTGCAGTTCATCCAGAGTGATCATGGGCCTCTTGGCTGCATCTCTGATCAGTCTTCTCCTTGTATGAGCTGAAAGTTTAGAGGGACAGCCAGGTCGTGGTAGATTTGCAGTGGTCTGATACTCCTTCCATTTCAATATTATCACTTGCACAGTGCTCCTTGAGATGTTTAAAGCTTGGGAAATCTTTTTGTATCCAAATCCGGCTTTAAACTTCTCCACAACAGTATCTCGGACCTGCCTGGTGTGTTCCTTGTTCTTCATGATGCTCTCTGCGCTTTAAACAGACCTCTGAGACTATCACAGTGCAGGTGCATTTATACGGAGACTTGATTACACACAGGTGGATTCTATTTATCATCATTAGTCATTTAGGTCAACATTGGATCATTCAGAGATCCTCACTGAACTTCTGGAGAGAGTTTGCTGCACTGAAAGTAAAGGGGCTGAATAATTTTGCACGCCCAATTTTTCAGTTTTTTATTTGTTAAAAAAGTTTGAAATATCCAATAAATTTCGTTCCACTTCATGATTGTGTCCCACTTGTTGTTGATTCTTCACAAAAAATTACAGTTTTATATCTTTATGTTTGAAGCCTGAAATGTGGCAAAAGGTCGCAAAGTTCAAGGGGGCCGAATACTTTCGCAAGGCACTGTATGTTTACTAGCTTTATTTGGAGCATTTAAAATGAACTGTTTGAATACAATGAACTTGGATTTTACGTACAATAAAAATTTGATGTACTCTATCATGATTAGCAAACAACATTTGAGTCAGAATTTATAAACATTTTGTAATGACATAATCATAGAAGCTTGTCACAGCATAACATATGCACACATTACTACTACACTTTTGTTAGTATTATCTATCTATCTATCTATCCATCCATCCATTTTCCTCTGCTTATCCAGAACCGGGTCGCGAGGGCAGCAGTCTAAGCAAAGATGCCCAGACATCCTTCTCTCTAGACACTTCCTCCAGCTCTTCC
>NW_018127920.1:5993673-5994834 GCF_001952655.1 Monopterus albus | reverse complement strand
CAACCCGCCCCAGTGCACGCTGGAGGGCCTGCAAAAAGCAGAGACGAGATCCTGTTGTCCCCAAACCGGACTTCCGCCGGCCCCTGGCTGCACCTAGACATGCTGTCCATAAAAATAATGAACAGAACCGGTGACAAAGGGCAGCCCTGCCGGAGTCCAACATGCACCGGAAACAAGTTTGACTTACTGCCAGCAATGCGAACCAAGCTCCTGCTCCAGTTGTACAGGGACCAGACAGCCCTTAGCAAAGGGCCCCGGACCCCATACTCCCAGAACACCCCCCACAGGGCGCCATGAGGGACACGGTCGAATGCCTTCTCCAGATTCACGAAACGCATGTGGACTGGTGGGGCAAACTCCCATGAACTCTCCACCACCCTGAAGAGGGTATAGAGCTGGTCCAGTGTTCCACGGCCAAGACGAAAACTGCATTGTTCCTCCTGAATCCAAGGTTCGACTATCGGTCGAATTCTCCTCTCCAGTACCCTGGCATAGACTTTCCCGGGGAGGCTGAGGAGTGTGATCCCCCTATAGTTGGAACACACCCTCTGGTCCTCCTTCTTGAAAAGAAGGGGCACCACCCCGGTCTGCCAGTCCAGAGGCACTGTCCCCAACCGCCATGCAACGTTGCAGAGGCGTGTCAACCAAAACAGCCCCACAACATCCAGAGACTTAAGGTACTCGGGGCGGATCTCATCCACCCCCGGTGCCTTGCCACCAAGAAGCTTCTTAACTACCTCAGTGACTTCAGCTTGGGTGATGGATAAGTCCACCTCCGAGCCCCCGGCTTCTGCTTCCTCATTGGAACACATGGCACCGGGGTTGAGGGGATCCTCAAAGTATTCTCTCCACTGCCCGACGATGTTCCCAGTTGAGATCAACAGCTGCCCACCTCCACTGTAAACAGTTTTGGCAGGGCACTGCTTCCCCCTCCTGAGGTGCCGGACAGTTTTCCAAAATTTCTTCGAGGCCGACTGATAGTCCCTCTCCATGGCCTCACCAAACTCTTCCTAGACCCAAGTTTTTGCCTCCACAACCACCCGGGCTGCAGTCTGCTTGGCCTGCCGGTACGCGTCAGCTGCCTCAGATGTCCCACGAGCCAACCAGGCTCGAAAGGACTCCTTCAGCTTGACGGCATCCCTTACTTCTGGTGTCCACCAC
>NW_018127920.1:5985954-5992628 GCF_001952655.1 Monopterus albus | reverse complement strand
TTCGAGCCCCGACCCCGGGCCTGGCTCCAGGGTGGGGCCCCAGCCATGCCGGGCGACGTCACGGTACTTGGTTGGATTCTACTCATAAAGGGCTATCCATCCATCTATCTCAAACACTGCTGGACTACTCTGTTTAATTTGCAGCCACTGCGACATGACTGGATAAGTGAGATAAAATAGAAATATTAGTTTTTCTATCACTATAATGCCCACTGTTGGTGTTGCTACCAATTTCACTATTACTTTTATCATCATTACAGTACATCTGTCTATTACTGTTAGATTTACTAACACTGGCTTTTTACTATTTTTAGGCAGACAAATAATTTTAAAGAGGACCATGGTGTGTACATCACTCTAGACACTAAAGACTGTTAATTACAAAGGCAAAAAAAAGGCATAAATATAAAATTGCTAAAGTTTGGTGAATACATAGCAATATTACTGCAAAATAATGTCAGAGATTGATTTTACAACATAGAAAGCATAAATCTATAAAATAATAGCTTTAATTCTTTGCTTTTGTTCTTTAGGCTTAAAGATATAGTGGACATAGGATTTGTGTGTGTATTTGAGGTCTTGTAAAAGTTTGTGGGTGTGTGTAGCCTTGTTTAAATATAAATATTGTGGGGATCGAACACTGGGATCACACTTCTTTGTCAAGTCACTTGTGGGGAACGGAGGCTGGGCCCCACGACTAATTTGCCGAATTTTACGACTAGGAGTCCTTATTATCTTAAGCTTATCATGCCACTGTTTGGTGCTTCTCTTGTGCCACACGCATCTAAATATTGACAAATCTAAGAGTTTTTGTGTGCGGTATGCAGTTGTCTTTGTATGTTTTCATCTGCCCAAATGTCAAGCAAGCATTTTAGTTCTTCATTACTCTACAAAGATCCTTTCACCGTCATGTTTGCTACTGTTTAAACCAACAGAGTTGAACTGTTATGACGACACAGACCAGCCCATTTCCTTATTTGAGCACGATTGCATTCATATCTCTCACGGACTTTACTCAAGTGCACATGAATCGTGCTCAAGACCACCTCTTCAAGTGGACTTGGGCATAGTGCCTGAGTTCAGTACACTTGTGTTCACACTGATCAAAATGAAGTGGACTTTGGGATCCTGTGTACTTGGATCCAGGCCTGGGTCCTTAATATGAAACCACCCTAAGTCTGTGTACAGACCTTGCAAGTGATGACAGCAAGGATATGTGTGTTTTCTCTCTGTACATTTGAAAAGAGACACAAAGAACTAGATTAACAGAGCTCAGTCAGTCCCATCTATCATTTCTCTTTTCCTCTCTGTCTCTCTCTCTCTCACATGCACACACACACACTGCAGGCATCCATATTTACTGGACAGATGTCAGATCTGTCATGTAGAGTCTGCAGCATTTTGCACTGGTACATTTTGTTGGATTGGGCTGTGTTTCATGTCCACAATGAAACCCATGTGCTCAGAATCATCTGTTTTAGTTCAAGAAGGCAGCCCTCCCCTCACCCTCTGCCTTCCCTCCTCATCATTCCCACCACCACCCCACGAAAACCTTCTGGTTCTCAAAGAAAACCACAAAGTGCCTGTAACCTGACCACAAATTTAATATCTGCCTCACACATCAAAGATCATGAATCATAAAATGTAGTTTTTGTTCAGCAGTCATATTTTTCACACATAGTTTCAAGTAAGTTGTAAATGTAATAATTCTGGCACAAAAGGCCTCTGCCTACTGGAAAACAAGTGACAGTGATGAGCAATGCTTTCTGACATAGATTATCAACAAAGTGTAATTCACTTTTTCCTTTGTCTTCCTTCAGGGCTGCCTAAGGCCAAATCAAAAAAGCCATCTCATGAACTTTAATCACAAGAGTGAGCTCTCATAGATATATGGATCAGTGACTCTACAGATTAACTGTTTATTTTTAGCATAAAGCATGCCTACTCCTATTATTATGTGTGATAACTAAACTAAATGGTTGAATTCAGAATGTGGTGCACCGAAAAATAACACAATGAAGCAAAAGGAAGATCATCTCAAGAGCATCAGTTACTTATACATTTCTGACTTTGTGACTCCTGGTGCTGATATTAACAATGACCCATAGGAGCCACTCAGAACTGTGCACTGATGGTTAAAGCATCCACTAAACCTAGTAGGTGCTTGATGGGGCATCTAGTGGCCATAGTTAGAACAACACATACAAAGAAGGAAATGAGGTGATATAAGGCCAAAAAGACCACAATGGGAGGAGGTTTGACAGAAAAGTGGGTCAAACACAATGACTGTATATAAAGATGTACAAGGCATCACCATTCCCTACAATATGCACAAGTTAAGCCAAAATATTGCAAATACTGGGGCAGCCATCTTTTTTTTGTGATGCATTTTACACTCAGATTCTTCTCACTAGCAACCGGGAGGTGGAATGACGCATCAGACCACCAATCGCAATGTGACAGATCATCCAAAAAAACAACCCTTTTTTATATAATCAAATAACTAATTACAAACTAATAAACAGGTGGCACAGCGATGCGGCGGTTAGCACTGTCACCTCACAGCAAGAAGGTTCAGGGTTCGAGCCTGGGCCGATCTTTCTGTGCCTGTGTGGGTTCTCTCGGGGTACTCCAGTTTCCTCTCACAGTCCAAAGACATGCTGCTTAGGTTGACAGGCGACTTTAAATTGCTCGTAGGAATGAGCATAAGTGTGTGTGGTTGTTTGTCTTTAAGTGTCAGGCCTGATAGACCTCTCACCCAGTGTCAGTTGGGACCCTATTCAGGAATAAGTGGTATAGATAATGGATGGAACTAATAAACAAACTTACCAGGAAACTACTTGTACACACATCAGCATGATAATGTCTAATGGAAAAATAAAAATCACCGTTGAGAAAAAAGTATTTGACTTAATTATTAGTTTGGCTCATGTACCATCCCTTAACATGGAAGGGGCAGTGTTTATAACCTATACTGCACCCTGTCACCAGGGGGCGATAAACTCACAGTGGGTTCACCTCTGGGAACTGCCACATCATCCACTTCTCTAGTCAGTTTGTATAGTCCAACACAGGACTTTCCCAGAGGAGACTGGTGTTTGAGTCCAGTGTGAAACGTTGATTATTTTAACAATGACAAAGGCCCGGTAACATGAAGTAAGTAGTCATTTTAACCCAAAGCAGTAAACAGTGATAACAAAAGTCTGTGGTATGATAATAATCTACTGAGCCTACTAGTAAGTGAAGTAGGGACCTTCTGAGCCATAACTGTGGTCCCAATAAGAAGTGATAATGGGCCACTGAATAGCATGAAAACGTTGAAAATGGATGGGAGATCAGAGTTGTCAGCTGATGCTAAACCATGCAGTGATTTAAAAACAACTCAATATTTAATTGTAAGTCAGTCAAGAGCAGGCAGTATTAGAGAACTTTGGGCTCTAGTCAACTCATCAGGGAACCTTTCATAACCATTAATAACAACTATATGAGAAATTGTCTGTTTTAACTGACACTGAGCTACGTATGTTGCAAATATGACATACAGTAAATCAGTCAAGAGCTTTGAGAATGCCTACACTATATTTGAGACATTCCGGAGTGTGGGATGGTCGACAGTGTCAAAAGCAACAGAAAGATCCAACAAAATTGAAATTACAATTAATTACAAACAAATGATTTAGAGAATTAAACCATCTGATTGTTTCATTGTACATGTTGTTTTGGCATAAGGTCAAAGACAGTAGGGCAGTGTTAGAGAGTATTTAGTTACTGAAATTAAATTACAAAATGAATGTAACTCTAATCTGTTTGTTAGTGAGAAAAATTTGTAATTAAATTAGTTACTAATTTGAATGCTGGTGATTTCAAAGGGGCTATATCTGATTATTTTAACAATGACAAAGGCCTGGTAACATGAAGTAAGTAGTCATTTTAATAGTAGTCATTTTTTTTAGTAGCCATTGAGGGTAGGATGGCCAACAGGGGGCTTCATCTATTTGGAAGCATGTGTTAAATTTTGAACATTGCTTTAGATTTGTTCTCTTATTTGATTTTGCACCTCCTCCCTTCTGTCAAACAAATCAATGCACATTACTCTAAAGCTCCTTTTCCACCACCTTTATACCGGCTCAACTCCACTCACCTTGTTTGTTTTGTTTCAGTCAAATGTTGGGGATAGTACCTGGTACATTATTTGGTATCACATCTGCTGAGGTTCCAAATGAGATGAGGTGATACCAGGTGACGTGTAAGCACTACAGACTACTGATTGGTCAGAGATATCTGTCATTACTATGCAGTGATCTTGTCACCGATGAACCTGGATGTTTACATGTGATGACACCAGTTGCTCGTTCTTCATTCATTCACAACAGTAGCTGCCTTCTCTGTAACAAGCGTTACAGAGGGTAACATTTCTGTTGTCAGAGTCACTACATATAATTTTATTAGGTGAACCACCAGTTTATCACATAGCCCGTTAGTTACTTGATGTGATAACATGAGGACAGTGCCTACAGCCACACCTGCCAAGAAGAGCTGGGTAACTGGCACATTAACGGGTCATCATGTCTCCAAAAACATCAGAGCAGATTTGTAATTGGCATTACTTGGATAGATTGGCCACATATTCAAAAACTAGTTATTGGTTATTTACTGGTTATACGGTATATACTAGTTATTTTCTCGCCTGAAAAACTATCAAAACAATAGAACGGCATAATAACAGTCCTAGGATGAAAAAAACAGCTTTGAGCTTGTCCTGCCACCTGGGCCAGTAACTTCATGGCTGTTTTGTTGTCACTGACAACCAGCTCCACTGAGGGGGGACTATCTGCAGCGGAAAACAAAGCACCTGGCACCAAACTTGAGTCAATAACTGGAAAAGAGGCTTAAGCAACCTGAGTCTGCTATGGGAGCAGCTAACAACGCCAAGGCAGCTGGCCATGTTGTAAGACAAAAGGGCTTGGTGCCCATTCAATAAGCTACATGTTTCAGCAGTAATATATTAATGTAAATGAAGCTGAAGAACCTTTATTAAAGGTTTGACAGTAGTAAGTGTCGAGGAGAGCTGTGAGGTTTACTCTGCCTGGTTTAAATTTATGTTAGGACTTTTCAACATTTTTTTTTAAGCATAATCAAAAAGTAATTAAAAGTAATACGTTACTGTACATTACTTTTATGAGGTAATCAAATTAGTTACATTACTTACTACATTTTTAATAAGGTAACTACTAACCTGTAAGTGTGAAAGTCCATTCTTGACCCTGCAAGTAGCTTGAAGGTGTGTAGGACTAAGGTCTTTACTAGTTAATGGCAAATGGACTGCACTTATGTTCTATCATTATATTATTATGTAGTGTTGTTTGCAGCACTGAATGCGGACTGGAGAAGCTGGGGATCGAGCTGCCAACCCTACGATTATGGGACGACCCGCTCTTACCTCCCAAGCCACAGCCGTCCCACGAAGTTAATGAAGACCATGAGAAGTAGTTGGAAGCTCAGGAAAATGCCAGTGCCAATTTCAGTGAAGCTCAAATAATGTAGATTTCAAAGTCTAAACTTGTTTTTTACACAACTTTCTGACAGTGGGTTGGACAGCTGAAAACGGTACATACAAACCAATGTGTTCTTATTTCCTGTGGTTTTGTCAGTGAAATGCATTTTAGAGGCATTTAAGTCTGTCTAACATTTGGGTTGATTTTCCCAAGAACAGCCCTGAGCTGCTGGCAGCAGCAAGAGTTCAGATTTCAGAAGTCACATGACTATACAAGCTATTCAGACAGGGGGCAAATGCAAGTGTGTCCATTTTCAAAATGGCAGTATGGTACGTACCTGCTATTGAGCCCTTGCCTGTGTCCAGTCATTTTCTACTTAAATGGTTTCAATTCAGTGCTAATGTTATGCTGTCAGAGGACAGAAATGGTGCGGCCGCTTTCATTCAGGCGTCATCAATCATTCATTATACCTAGAATCCATCAGCCAATCCTGGTAATTACTGATTACAGGCAGCCAGTCATGTGGCAGGATCAAGGAAACACACATACACATATGCACACTGCCATCTGACTGTGAGTGATGTCAGGAATCCAAAATACATTTACACATTAGAAGGTTTCAAACATGCGCTGTGACTCCCTCTCTGTTCACAGAGGTGCTACTTAACACACTTTGGAATTATAAGAAATTCAAATCAGCTCCACAGGCTGTGACAGGAACATAATAGAACTTAGAATTATTCTATCAAAACAAGCTGGCACAGACACGGCCAGGATGGATTGAACACGTTAGAATTTAAACCTCATCCCTGTCTTAACACAACACTGCACTGGATGTTACAATGTCTTTTACATGTCCACACAGGACTGTCATGACAGTGTGTGAAAAAGGCATCCGATATGTATTTACATCAGCTCTATCACTTCTAACACCTCAAAACATATGCCACTTCACTATGCTTTTCGTTTTTCTGTAGGTTTACTCCAGTCTTAATATGATCATGCATGATCTGGTTCAGGAGAAAACTCTTGCACAAATTCTACAAATCTTTGCCTACTGCAAAAACTATGAACACAAGTTAAAATCATCTATACCCGAAATACTACTGGAGCAAAGACTCTCCATAGAAGTACTAAAGCATTCACCCCCCACCCCACCCCACCCCACCTCTCTCTGGG
>NW_018127920.1:5978125-5985873 GCF_001952655.1 Monopterus albus | reverse complement strand
TAATAATTATTATTATTATTAACAGTGTTGGCGCGCGTCAGGATGCAGCCAAAGGTGATCTGCAGTCGATGTTTGTGAATCCAAATCCACATTAAAATGAAACATATTAACACATAATGCAGATCATGAGCCAAGATAAATAACAAACACCCTGCAGACGTCTCCATTAATCCTTTTACACAGCAGGTAAAGTTAGTCTGACCTCCCTGTGGCTGCTGTCATTGTTAAGTTAGAACAACTTTCACACAGACATACCTGTGTTACTACTGTGGAGATAGCTGCTCACAGTTGCTCATGATGTGTTTCTCCTTATAATAATATATTTCAAACACCCTATAAAATGTGCTTGGTAAGTCCTGACTGCGATGCATCTGTGGCCACCAGAATTGCAAAACACCATTGAACACACCTATACTCACATTGCACCTGGAGTTTAGAGATGAGTTTAATGCTGCACCCTCTTGCAGGAAAACTGAGCCACCTGTCTCTCACAGAAAATTACACTTGGTCGAGCTGGAAATGTTGCAAGTAATAGCATTTTTCATTTTTATGCTATCATTCATATACTGTAGAAAAAAATTATTCACATTCCTTTTCCACTCACAATTTCAAGCCTCCATTCCTCTGGAAAGGTGAAAAGTATTAAAAGTTAAGTATTAAAAACAGAGGTGATATAAACACAAAATCCTCAGTTTGATTCTCGACAAGGACATCTGTTGCATTCATTTCAGAAGTGTGGCTAAAATTAGCCAAATATAAGAAAGCCACCGTGTCTTGTGGATGCTGATCAGGTATAATACTGTATTTATCATGTGTCTGTTCGCTCATTAGCAGTGAAAACATTGCAGCTGAAGCTGGTGGGAAAGCCTTTTCATTTTTGCTTTGTTTTTGCACTAGATGAAAAGTCAGGTTTCAGCCTATCTGATTGATGTTGGTACAGAGCACTCCCCATCATGACTAATTAGACCTTTACAAGAAGGTACATGTGTCCTTTTTTAGTTCCACAGCATTTTCATCTGAGTTATTATGTATTTTTTGGTTGGATTTCTGTGGACAGATGGCCACACTGTGAGACTGCCTTTATTAAACATAAGAGATTTTTTTTCTTGTTTCCATTCAGCTCCATTTATTCAAATGATTTACAATATAGATGACACAGCAATAAAACAAATACACTCTCAAAGTTAAGCTCTAACCTTCTTCAAAAATCTGTATTTTACAGAGGA
Source organism: Monopterus albus (assembly GCF_001952655.1). Taxonomy (NCBI): domain Eukaryota; kingdom Metazoa; phylum Chordata; class Actinopteri; order Synbranchiformes; family Synbranchidae; genus Monopterus; species Monopterus albus. The sequence continues at coordinate 5,984,647 of NW_018127920.1, read as the reverse complement.
CTGGCCATCACAATTACAGAGAATGAATGAAGCATGAGAGAGGTGACATAATGACATAAAGCAGCTCTCAGCAGGGCTTTTCACCATGTGTTTCTGTATCCGGTAGCCCAGGTATATGGCCCAGTCATGGACAGTATCCAGGGCTGATGCAGTTAGCTGTATTACAGAACATTAATCCAGGATCAGCTCTAATTGTATAGTGAAAACTGAGATGATCAGCATCAACTACAATATTCTTGTTTTGGAAACTTGGAAGCTGTGGTCTATACCTACCTGTAAGCTGAGTGCAAAATATGGGAGAGCTATGTTTGTAGCTGTGTTTTCAAATCATAAACCCAGCTCCATTTGTGATGGTCACAGCTGCGCAGTGTGGAGAGTGAGAATTCTGTGAATAAACTGAAATGTGTCTTATCTAGTTAAGACTGGATAGCATTTCTCAGAGACAAAAACAGTGAGTAAATCCCAGTTCCCTTATTTGATTGTTTCTCATATCTCGATCTTCACTCGACCCAAAAGTTGTTCTAGTTTGCCAATTTTTATCCAAATTTGTGCTAAATCTTAGTTAATGTAGCTTTCTACTAACAACTGCACAGTTTTCTACTAATCTGCCCATCACTGATCAGGATTCTGCTGCTTGTCCTGTGTTAAAACAAGTACATGCACAGCATGCACACTAAGTGCTCAAAGGGGCAGCAGGAGTTTAGTACTGACCTTGAGAAATCTCTTGGCCAGCTGAAGTGGCTAGTACACTCTGTCCAAAGTGCTTGTCAGACGATCAGAAACCTTCAGATTCCCCCTCGCCCTAGCTCTTTCCAGTGTTGGATTTAGGGTGGGGGGGGGTTGTGTCAGATTATTTCTGCAACACTCACAGCCACATCAAGCCATTATTGCCTAGAAAGTATGTTGAGTTTAGGCACATCTCTCTACCAGATGTGGCACTTTTCATGTGAACAGCCAAATGCAACACTATGAGTGTCTTCTTGGAGAGAGTTTCTGAAAATGTGCTCTCTTATCCCCATCACATCTCCCCATCTCTGTGATGGCTGTTTTTTTTTTTGTTTTTTTTTTTACTATAAACATATTTCTGATGTGCTCGAACAGCTTGTTGAACAACCTAGTTCTGAGTATAAACTGGCCCATACGTTATGCTCTGTAAACTGTTATACCCTCCACTAAAAAGCGGGGGCCTGCAATGATCTGGATCCTGCCTCATCTGTATAGAGGCCTGATAAACACCAAATATGATGGCACACCACCAAGACCTAGGGCAGCAGGGGAAGGGGAGCACAGTGCAGCCATGAAACAGAACCAGATTGCTGAGGTCTGGGAGGTATTACTCAGCCAGCACCTGGCCTGCAAGGGTCCCACCAGTCTGTGTAACTCAATCTAAAAGCTTAACTATGTCGAGCTACTGCCAGAGGTCCCCTTTTAATCCAGTACAGGTGCCAAACAGCCCAGTCCACCCACTGCAGGGAGAAAAGAAGCTTCAGTACCTGTATCGGTGGATTTGTACAGGTATTGCATCTTCCTCCATAAGACTATTTATCCTGGTTTGCATGAGACGTTGAAACGCACAAGGCAAAAAAATAATGTGACAAGACAATAGTGCTTTGTTCCTTCAGACAAGGGAAATCAGGTAACAGGAAGTCAATTCTTTTCCACAAAATGATGTAAACCTTGGGGTCTTATGAGGGATTGATATCAGACAATACCCCACTTAAAATCCCTGGTCACTTCTTACCCCTGGAAATTAAAGCAGATTTCAACAGTGGCACCATTGTGATTTACAAATTATTTGACAGAGCAGCTACAAATCTTTAATATCCACTGATGACAGAATGGAATTAGCCACATATTTCTCTCCAAACTTTCAATTTTCTTCCTTGTTGTGTAAGCCTGGGCTCTAATCCCAGAGACCCCTTTGTAAGGTGAGGTGCGTTCGCCAGCCTCAACATGGCCTTTGTTGGGCATCTAAGGGCGGGATGGGGGGGCTGGTGTAACGTGCCAGCATGAGGGGTTGTTCAGGAGCCTAAGAATCAATCCAGTATTACGGTTAAGCCATGTAATAATTACCATCATTAGGGGTAACTAGAGCATGGAGATGACCAGGTCCTGCCCATAAACCTGAAGCTAATGCTGTGTGTTCTTTGAGACATTTGACATATATGTAATTCAGAAATCCTGGAAATTCATATTACCATTCCCCCACAGCTGAAAACTGTCAGAGCTCTGCCCTGCAGCCCTTTGGATCTGCACATGCTCCCATGAGTTTACGAGGTCAACTTCTATATTTCCCCCTTCCACTCCAAGCAATTCTCAGAGAGGAAGAGAGAGGCTTTTACTGCAAGAATCTGGGTGAAATTCAATTACCGAGTTAGTTTTGGAGTAATTCGAATGATCACAACATTGCATTTAATCACACAGACAGATGTTGTTTTAAAAAGAGAAAACACACAGCAGATACGGTACCGGGCAGAACATGGGCATTTAGCAGATCCTATTAGCAAGCTGTGCTGTCTGTGTCTGTGGATGGAATTTGCCTGCTACATCTCCCCCTGTTTAAAACACTTCATGCCTGAAATCGACAGAACATTTCATTAAAGCAAGCGTATCTGTTGCAATAAACAACGCCTGGTAATGCTTGAAAACCTTTACTCAACCTTAAATTGCACCCTCTCAAATTAGACCCGTCTCAGTATGTTGTTATTGGCACGTACCTAACTGCTGCAGATTCCTATCACAGTCTGGGTAACTCAATAAGCATGAGGGCATTGTAGGAATAGCCTCAAACCAATCAACTGGGTTATGTTATGGTTAATGTAATACAGTTTTAATATGCATTTATGGGAAAAATCTGGAAGATATACAGATAATACAACTCAGAATAAACAGCAAAATGTTCCAAACATGCTGTTTTTTTCTGTCTGTGAAGACACAAAGGAAACAACAGTGATGTGCTGTGTCTGTAAAACCACAGACACAGTGAGATGATGAGATGAGAAGGATTTTCTCATCCCTCACAATCAAACGCTTTAATGCAAAACAGCATAAACCAGTGCAAGTACAAAGTTCCATGCAAACTGGGAGGCAATTGTTTATATAAATTCATGTCAACTTATTTATCCAAAGTGGCGGTTCACTGTTTGAGCACCAGAGGAAAAAGAAAGTCTACCTTTGCTGATGACCACTGAAGAAATACTGTCACTCAAATAATTGGGTGCTCTAAGGAGTTTTTTTGTAAATAAAGTCTACAAAACTGATTTTTCTTACAAGTTGGAAACCTGTGTTGTCTACATCACTTGTTTTTTTTATACTGGCAATCTTCTTCCCTGCCTTTGTTGGTGCATTGCTGGGTTTCTTAGTGCGTTTGCACCACCTGTGGATCAGTGGGATATTGTGAAACCACAAACTGGAATGTGCACCATGTCATGTGTACACATACATGTGCATGTGCCTCATAACGTTCAAATATTGCTCCAAAATGCTACCAATGCTCAAAAACCACACAGGATACCTTTAGGAGGTACTGGAGGTCCTACTAAGGTAAGCTCATTTACTACAAACATATACATTTATCCATCTGTTTGATTTACTTATTGAACTCTTTGTGGACACTGTCCTCTGATGGTCCAAAAGACACTACAGCTTCCAGAATACAGATAACAACAAATGTGTGGTTTGACAGAAATACTCTAAAGCTCATATTATTTGCCTTCAATTATTACATTATGCTCAAAACAACAAAGCCATGTTCGACTAACATAAGCTGTGTGTGTGTGACAAATGCAGCCAAATCATTGCGTTGCTACAGCATAGGTGTCAGTACAGAGGGCTTTGGCCACAAGTTGCAACTGACTAAATGGATTGCCCTGCTCTCAGGTAGGGTGCCCTAACCATATGAATTATGAAAACTTGCAATAGAGGAAGATCCACAACACTAAAACTAAAGTGACATTCTCAGGAGTTTATTTTAAATGAATCCAAAATGTCATCAGCATCCAAAAAACCCTGGATATCAATCAAAGATAAGGACAGCTGGACACAGGTAAGTTAGGTATCCACTGTTCATTCATATAAACATCTTATAAAGCATTGTTAACTTACCCAAAAGTATATTAAATTAGGTTTACCTTTATAAATCAATACACGGCCTATTACTAAAACAATAATATAATACCATGGCATTCGGCATAAGGAGAACTTTTACTTTTCATTAAAGTAAGAACATTTTGCTGATAAATTTCTGTACTTTTGTTTAAGTAAAGCTTGGAGGACTTATACTATAAGTGTAGTTTACATCATGATGTTATTGTTTTAAGTTAAGGAACCTTCTCCAGTGAAAACACATCCAGCCAAGTATCTGACCTGTCTGCTGTCAGGCCATGTTGTAAAAAAATAACACATGATGAAAATGGAAATGTTTTAGATGCTTTGTTGTTAGTTTTATAGAGGGAAGCAGTGGATGTAAAATCTCTGGTAGTTTAACCCCTCTGCTTACGTTTACACCTGCAGGAGAATACACATCCCTTCAGTCAGAGGGATCAGCCAGGGATTTAGCTGGTTAATTGGGTCTTAACTTTCCAGAGAAAGAGAGAGAGAATGGACTCTGGAACACTTTAGCCTGAGAGAGGACAAGAGTGGAAAAGTCTGTTTTGGACTCTATTCATCTTAATTTCCTCTGCAATGAAAGAGAAGGAAGATTAATGAAATATCCCCAAATCCATCCTGTTTCTTTTCTATTAAATCAGCAGTGAAATTCAAGCGCCCTGCCCAGCCCAAGGAGGGGGGGACTCTGGGGTAGTCTGGGATAAAGTTTCCCCCATGTTGCTAAAGAGACTCAGGCTGAATTCTGGTGGTGAGCGATGATATTTTGAAAATTCAATTGTCGTTGAAGTCAGTATATCAGGTTACACTTTGATTCCCCTTCAGATTCTAAGCTATTTAATTACACTGGGGTTCATACATGGGTTCATGTTTGGGATAAATAAGACATATTTCATGAACCAGCAGCTTTTTTTCTGGCGGTGACTGGCAGTTGCAGAAATCTATCATAGTTCTTCCTGTTGGATCAACGATATATAGCTAGTTCACTAGTTACAACATTCTTTAAATCTGGGTTTGTGTCTGTGGTCACTATGAGCTGTTGTCATAAATGAAGTTGCTTTGAGTAGGTGTAGTGTCACTGCAAATGCAAACAGCAGCCTCCTCGCTGGAGTCTATTGAAAAACATCGAGACAGGCCAATTGACTTAAGCCCCATGGAGTCGCTTAATCCCATCTGAATTAGAATGAACTAATAAGCAGCCCTGTAATTAATCTAACAATAGAAGAAGTTTGGGAACAAATGTCTTAAAGTGCTAAATCCATTAGAGCCGCAGCTGTGTGCGAGCGGGTGCTGATGAGTCCTGGAGGCCCTACTGCGGAAGATGCTTGGACTGCTCCAGTATGAGGATGGTTCAAAGCTGCAGCAGTCAATAATTTTTCTTAATGGTGGAATATGAAAGGGATCACTTTAAAGGCTTTATTCTATTACAAAGCCCCGTCCGGTTCTTTCAAACCAGGAACTCAGAGGGACGACTCAGACCACTTGGATATATAAAAAATATAACCGTGCTGGTTTATTCAAAGAGTCACAGGCAAGAATTAACATTACACGTCCAGGCATCTTCCACCCCCAAAGCTGCTCCCAGGCAGCCCGGAAGAAGAAGCCCCCTGGACCAAGAAAAGCCGTAATCTTAATCATAATATCTTCCTAGTAAAGGCTTTAATCTATCATAAAGCCACGTCTGGTTCTTTCAAACCAGGAACTCAGAGGGACGACTCAGACCACTTGGATATATAAAAAATATAACCGTGCTGGTTTATTCAGCGGGTCACAGGCAAGAATTAACATTACACGTCCAGGCATCGTCCACCCCCCAAAGCTGCTCGCAGGCAGCCCGGAAGAAGCAAGACCCTGGACCAAGAAACCTATACAATATTAATCCCTCTGGGCTAGCCCCATCCTAGACAGCCCACGTCAAACCGTGACGTCACCTGATATGCCAGCTTGGCAGCTGAGCAGAGCAGTAGTCAAAACATGAAGAAAATAATGTGTGTGAATGTTGATTATGTGGTGTGTATCTAAAAACACTGTAACACAACAATTCACATTAAGAAAAATATTATGGTTACTTTTACCGTCATAATAACATTTATCCCTGACTGCAGCCTTTCTCTGCTTTAACTAACCTTGCATTTAACAGCCTGAGGAAGACATCCTGGCTACACTAACATCTTCTAATACAACAAATCTCTAATCAATATCTATCTAACTAAGAAAGTACCTAACAACTTAAAGAAACTAATTTTACCTCACTAAAGTCTAGCTAATTTGGTCATAAAACTCAATGTATGCCATCAGCCCAGCACCAAAATGCCGACAAAGCTAACTTAGTAGCTATGCTTTTTTTAGGAGCTGATAGAGACTGAACTATATATAAAATACAGTGGATACTGGATTGAGCTTCATCATATGGGAAAA
>NW_018127920.1:5975320-5978102 GCF_001952655.1 Monopterus albus | reverse complement strand
TTCCCTGCCTGCTGTGTACTTTAAGACAACAGGATTATCCTCTCTTTGTGCTGCCACTACACTGTGTCTCAGCATTTACCATTATCTTGTCATTTTCACTTGTTGCCACTGTTGAGTAAAAGTTGCTTTAAAAGCCAGCATTTTGGACAAAATGTAAATAAAATATTGATATGAATGGCTAACCTGGGACCAGGAAGTGAGGTTAGTAGCTTGAGAGTTTAAATTATCCATCCGTTATCTAACCTGCCGATCCTGAAGAGGGTTGCGGGGGTTCTGGAGCCAGGCAGAAAACCACACACACTCACACTCACTCCTAGGGGCAGTTTAGAGTCGCCAGTCGACCTAAGCTGCATTTCTTTGGACTGCGAGGAAGCCGGAGTACCCAGAGAGAACCCACATAGGCACAGGGGGAATGTGCAGAGTCCGTACAAAAAGGCCCCGGGTTGGCCGGGACAGGCACCCGGAACCTTCTTGCTGTGAGGCGACAGCTCTAACCACTATGCCACCATGCTGCCTGAATTTAAACTCTAAACAGACACTCCTATATAGCAGTCATATTGTTGTGTCGTTCCAAGCTTTCCATGGGTCACTCTGGTTTAAAGCTGACTTTCTAAAAAACCAAGGGAACCTACAGCTACACGATGATCAGTGCTGTATTTTCAATGCACAACCTATTGTTCACAATTCACCCGCTGTAATGCCACTCTTTGATCTGGCTATAAACTATTTTCCATGCATTACTGTTCCATACTATGGCTCTGGCAATGTTTCTTTCGCGTGAACACACTCATAGACTCATGGGAGAATCCAGTCTTTACAGAGCCAGGTAATGACAGGTTTTGTGGTACCAGTTATTTGTGAAGACCAAAGTTAGGCTCGTTGAAGCCAGAATTTAGGCAAACTAACTGTGGTACAGGCCTGTGACATCAAAATTTCTCTGTTATGCTGTGAATGTAGTGAGGAGCTCACACAAATAACCTTTATAATGAGATTTCAAAGAACTCGTTTACAGTTGGATTCCACACCTTACTACAATACATGGTGTAAATTAGAGAAACAGTATTTACTGAATATTTTACTTTGAAGAGCCTAGGAGATTATTACACTCCCCTTGTTAAAACCACAGCCTTTACCGTAATGCAGAGGGTATAGTAAGGTCAAAGAGGTCTGGAAAATGGAGCAGCTAGATCCCAGTAGTGGCCTGTATCCACACACTAAGTGTTTGATTTGGTTTGTTCAGGTGATCTTTGTAAGTGTTCTTTCACTTGTAGGGTCAGTATTCAAATTCCATATGACACAGTTAAAATACTCTAATAAAAGTAAAATATGGAATATATTTAGAATATCATCATCATCATTGTGTAAGCAGCGTTTTAGTTTTAAATTGGCACTCCAGTGAACCAATTCGGGTTTTCAAGAAAGCTAGAGGGCTCATGAGACTATTGGAGAATGAGATATCCAGCCGTCTATATGCAGGGCCACTTCTGCACGTTTTGGTGCCCTAGGTGAGAGGTTCTATTGGCACCCCTGAGGGCACTGATCTTTTCATTACAATATTTAATGGCAGTTATGATGATTATAATATACTTTACTGTCTCAAATGTAACTTCTGAGTCATATCCTAATCATCGTCGGTCAGTCAGTACCTTTAATAGAAAACTAGTCCCTCTTATAGTTTACTCTGGTTTTAATCATGCTCAGTATGTGATTTAGAACATAACTAGATTATGAGCCTAACATTTTCCAGGTTACTGTTCATCTGTGCAGGAGACAGATGTTATGTATATGATTCTTTAACTTAGTCCGTGCTGTCCTGACCACTTTTTAAGATGGTTATAGTTATTCTGAATTGGATATTAAAAAAAAATTCTTATATAATTTACTGTGCATACTTTAGGCCTACATCGAAATAGCAAAGCAATTTTATGTGTTACAGATGAAAGCTCAGCATTAAGAAAATATATAATGTTTGTTTCCTTTATTGCTTTCTGTAACATATATAAAGAGAAGATGTCAGCGTGAATCTGGAAGGAATATCCATCCAGACAGGATTCAGACACCATTAACTATACAATTAGCATCAACAGCAAAATACCAACATAAAGGGGAAAAAAAGTAAAGCAGAGGTGTAGTCACCTGCAGAACATCACTGAAACAGCAGCCAAATGTGTCTCTGCTCACATTGTCCACTTGTCTCAGGAGATCACTAGCTCACAAGGACCCTGTGTTTTAGCTGAGCACTGTGGGGTAATTTTGGCTGCTGTTATTGTCATGATTCGGTTTCCCGTCCGGCTTTTATTTTGACGTTGCTTCCTGTTTTTGTTTTCACCTTAGTTTCGGTCTTTTTACGTTCTTCATCATTCACATTAGTTTCACCTGCTCCTTATTGTTTACACCTCTATTTAGGCAGCACTGCGGTCAAATCAGCCGCCGTTCAGTTTTCCGTTGTCAAGCCAGCCGCGCTAGAATTTGAAGTGTGCCTATATACTCTATATACTTACATTTACGGTAAAGGTACTGAAACGGTCCAAAGCTCGCGATTTTCAAAATAAAATACCTTAACTCCAATGCTGTATTATTTATGAACTTTCAAATTTAATAAAAACACTTTTTAAAATATTTACAGCATAAGGACATCATTTATGGATTCTACATGACCCGCACTGTTACCACACAAAGAATCAAGCATTTCTACTGTACCATTTCTGTCATTCCTGTACCCTGTCTCCATTGGGGGCAGTCCTCCTCTCGGCCAAGACGCCAGCTGCAGACTCCGCAGCCC
>NW_018127920.1:5967786-5968107 GCF_001952655.1 Monopterus albus | reverse complement strand
GAGTGGGTCGGCGAATGCGCCATGCCCCCGCTCCCAACCTTCGGGGAGTCGGCGAGGATGCTGCCCCTCTCCCCCTGGTTCCAGCTTTCGAGGGGGTCAGCGAGGACGCCGCCCCTCTCCTCCTGGTTCCAGCTCCTGCGCCAGAGGGGGTCGCTGACGCCGCTGACGCCGCTGCTCTCCTGCTTCCAGCTCCAGCTCCAGAGGGGGTCGCTGACGCCACCCGGCCTCCAGCTCCAGCTCCAAAGGGGGTCGCCGACGCCGCTGACACCGCCCGGCCTCCAGCTCCAGCTCCAGTTCCAGCTCCAGAGGGGGTTGCCAACG
>NW_018127920.1:5945334-5967561 GCF_001952655.1 Monopterus albus | reverse complement strand
CTCCGGTCTCCTGCCTGGTTCCGGGGTCGCCCACCTGAGCGGCCTCTCCGGTCTCCTGCCTGGTCCCGGGGTCGCCCACCCGAGCGGTCTCCCCGGACTCCTGCCTGGCATCACGGCCACCCTCCCGAGCGGTCTCCCCAGACTCCTGCCTGGCTCCCTGTTTTTTGGGGTCACCCCATGGACTTGGACTTTGTTCTTCGGGTGTTTTTTTTCTATTTCTGTTCTTTTGCCTGTTTGGTCCGGGTTCCCCTTGTCAGTGTTGTGGTCCCGGTGGTTGTCTTGTTTTTTGGGGTTTTGTTTTTCTTTCTTTTATTTTGCTTTTATTTTGTCATACTTCTGCTTCCCTGTCTGGTCCCAGTCTCCAGCTTTACCACACTCATAACCTGCTTGGATTATTTTTGCCTGTTTCCCATTACTCTTGTCAAGTGACTGTGTATTTAAACCAGCGGCTTATCTCCACCAGCTGCCAGATTGTTCTCGAAGAAGTGCTAGCGTGGTCCCCCTGTCAGCCTAGCACTGATGCCTTAGCCTTTATGCTTTGTGTGTGTGTGTTTTTTTATTTTTGCTAGCTCTTACCTGTGTTCACTTACTTCTTCTGCCCCACTCTCTGGTCAGTAGCTTTACGCTTGGTTTGAATATAATCCTGTTCACAAAAGGTGATCTTAGCCTCCTTATTAGCTCCTTATTTGTCTTCTAACCTGTATTAGTGTTGGTGTTTCTTTGTTAGAATCATCAACTTAGTTTGGTGAATCTAGCCCTCTCACTTTCCATTTGTTATTATCGTAAATAGTTTTGGTTTGGTTAGCGACTGGTCTGTTGGAGAGCTTAGTTTTGTTCAGGCAATTATGTTCTAGGTGATGAGTATGCCTGAGCCTTTGTCATAGTTTAACCTGGTGTCTGTTGTTGTAATCCTGTCTCATGTCCTGCTGCTGCTTACTTTGCCTCTGTTCTGGCCATAGTGTTCCTAAAATTATATACAAATCCTTACACTGAGAGGACACCTTGTCATCACAGTGCCTGGATTTGCCTGCTGCTGGATATCAATGACATTACTTTGATTTCATAGTGTACTGTAAATCATTGTTTATCTTTTTGTTAAACCTCTTAATTTACTGCCTTTGATTTGAGGACACACCTGCACACATACAGAACAGTAGTCTATTATCCATGCCCTGATTTGGGTTTGTCAAGATGATGATTATGGAGCAAGTACAAGTACCTGGGTTACTTGTATGACTTTTACAAGGTGAGTAAGCAAATGAACCACAAGGTTGCAAAAAACTGCAGCCACATGACCTCCTCTAAAGTCTGTCTACAGTCTCCCCTCAGAATCTGGTGTTTAGTGTGTGTGTGTGTGTGCTGTCTTTAAATGGTGTACTGAATGTCAGTAACAGAATTTTAAAATTACATTTGACATCTAATCACAAAGTACTTTTCTCTTTGGTGCCTCTCCACCTGGTGGCGCCCTAGGTAGCTGACCTACACCTGACAAGGGCCCCATGTGTCAGGCTTCAAAAAACACTGGATGCACACTTCTCAGTGTTGTTAATATTACTTAAGCTTGTTTTTGTTTGCTTCCCTACAGTATTTAATCGAGTAACAAAGATATTCTATCATGACATTTTGATGACACTACACAAAGTATTTCCTTTTCACTCTATTTTTTTTAAAGAAATTATGCATATTCAAATATGCCAATGATTTAAAAAATATGTATTGTAAATAAACAAAATGGTAAATGACCTGATATGGTCAATGATGAAATTATATGTAGTAATGATTACATTTCAGTACTGGCTGCTGTAGAGCCATAGATTAAAGAAGATATAAATATAAAATAGCATCAAATGGAAATACATAAGTACAATAACCTTATAATTGCCCTTGAAAAAAGAAGTATAATCAGGTACAGTCTTATTTCTCACACACTTTTTCAACTTTCTTTTAAATCTTTTTAGCCTCATTTGTTTCCATGTTGGCTTGAACAGAATAAATATAACATAGAGTGGAACTGTCACATCTGTGGTTGTGAAGCACCATAGCTGCACACTATGTTGATAAGAGAGAAGAAAAGAATACAATGCTGCTGCAGCAGAGGAAGCAAAGTGTTTCTTGTTGTTTTGTAGCTTCAGCTGTGCGGGGACATAGAGCAATACACAAAGAGCATAACTGTTGACCTCCTTTTCATCCACTCTCATCACTCAAGTGTCTTGTGTGTGTATGTGTGTGGAAGGGGTGGGGGCAGCTGCCATTTGCAGCAAATTGTCTGTTAGACTGAGGACGTTTGAGCAGCTGGTTGGAACCTTCAGCATATATGGCTTTTAAAACCATAAACCTCCTGAGTTACAGGGCTAAGACCCAGCTCTCTGTGTGGATTGACAGTTGGCCTATTCTCGTCTGATGATGATTGGTTTTCAGTGGAACACACACTTGTATTACTATACTTGTGATGGCTTCAGCTTAGCTATCCTCACCTTGGATGATTTTCTTCCTCTCCTGATCCCTGACATAATGTTTGACTCTCATACGTACAGAAAACCAGGAACAGGCATATACTCAAACACATCACCACCAGCATCGGCCCTCCTCCTCTACCCTTAAACTCTGCACTCTGTCATTTGGAACAATAATAAACAAGTTTGGAGGAGAGCAAAAAACCTGCTGAAATCTATTACAAGGGAACAGTGTGGTTACATGAGCGGGAAGGGTGGAGGGGGCAGCACTTCAACATCAGTGTAATTCCAAGTGCCAAGCTGATCCGGGCCAGGCTTGCCACATATACTTATCTGATCCGTACGGGTGGTCTGACCAGTATTGCCTTGTTAGGGTCTAAACCTCACAGGTCTAGATGTCTTCTCTGCTCTGACACCCTCTGGATGTGGATTTACACTGTGGATCAAGCCTTCAGGAGCGATCAGAGTAATCTAGAAGGGAGGGAAGGGGGAATATTTGTGGTTATGGACCGAGCGAGGGACTTACATCCCTTTATAATGCTGCTGTTTTCCATTTGCTTGATTTGGAGATGAATATATTTTTCTAAAGGATAATGCAAAACAAAATGTCAGGGGTTTCTCACTGGCAATGGATTTTAACCAGGTATACAGCCAATGTTAAATGGAACCACTCAGGGCCAGGTTTGGCCAAAGCATGGCAGTGAAAGGGAATGGATGAATGGTGAAACAAAATGTGGGACTTGTCCAAAATAAGGAAGAATGATCTCTATTAAGATAAAAAGCTGTCAGAATCATGCACGTGTATGATGCACTTTCTATTATAGTAACTGGTGAGAAAAGCCAGATAAATGCAAATTTCAGAGTTTTACACTAACGTAATTAATGTGAAGTGTGAGATTTGATAGTAAATATGAATGATAATAAATGTTACCAAATTTTAACACTGACTACCATGAGTTTTAGAGAAGAGGATAATGACTTTCAATTGATTTTCATCTGGCTTCAACACAGTTAATAGTCAGGGCCACAGCCATGATCACAGCACTGAGAATCATGAGTCCAGACTTCCCCATTGCATCAAATCTTGCTATTATTTTGCACTGAATTTAACATTTAAATATATTTTGTATCAAATTAGGTCAGAATCAGTTTCAGAACCCCTCATGAGTTATTTCTTGTAATTACAGACTGTAAACAATATTGAGTATATGACTTCAGTGTCTTCAGCTGCTGCACAGTTTACAGTAAAGTAAAATGCTTTCATTATGGAAAGTCAATAGACAGCATGGCAGACCCCAGAGGTCCTCAAGGCAATTCCAAAAATAAATGGTAAACTATGGTAAACTACAATTTGCAAGAGTTTCAAATGATGTTTTCAAAATCTGATTTTTACCCAGATTTAGTATTTTATTTCTGATTTTCATCTGTTTAAATTTCCTGATATATAATGCACCACAACATTTGTGTTCCTCTTTTTGCATCAGTATTGCAGTTACCATGGAAAAAAAACACAAGGGTTAGGCCTCTCTGTTTCACACTGTTGACACATTTATCATAGCAAAAAGTTGACTGACAAATGTTTTGTCTACAGTAGGGCACAGAAGACATTTTGACATGTGACAGAAGAAAAAGCATGGGTGTAAATTAAATTAAAATGACTGATGGCTGAAGTCCATTTAACTTCTACAGTTTCAGGGCTGGGGTGTTGTTCATGTTGGCTTACTGTCATCCTGTTGCGGTTTACTGAGTAAGTAGAAAAAACTGAGTCATCATTAATGTTATTAGTAGCCCCTGTGCTTTTCCCACTATGACAAGTCAAACTGCTGCTGTAAAAAAAAAGAAAAAGAAACCACATTGTGTTATAACAGTTTAAAATTACACTGTTATAAAAAATGTTTTGAAATAAAATAAAAGCAAAGCTGATGTTTTAAAATACTATTTGTAATACCTGATATAATGTGTAGTGAGAGACATTTAGTTATTAATGTACATTGTTTTAGAGCAGCTGAAACATGGCAACAACTGCTACCCTACCCCAGGCACAGATGGTTCATACACTGGTCTTCCTAAATGAATGAATGTCACTTTTGGCTTTTTCCCATTAGGGGTCGCGAATCCTCACACTGACAATTTGCATGTTGACATTTTGGCACGTGTTTTACGCCAGATGCCCTTTTTGACACAACCCTGACTCGAACCTGGGCCACAGTGGTGGTAGCGCTGTGCCCTAACCACCAGTCTATCAGAGAACCTTACTGGTCTTTCTAAATGAAGTACCTAATTAAATTAGTTTAGATTAGATTAGAATCAACTTTATTGTCATTACACATGTACAAGTACAAGGTAACAAAATGCAGTTTAGCATCTAACCAGAAGTGCAATAACAGCAATGAAAAGTGTGCAGTATCTACAGTCTGTACAGTCAGAACTAATTTACAGATAGATATGTACAATTGATATTTACAGTAAGTTATATAAGGTAATAGACAATCAATTGATTGAATTTAAATTACAAGTAATGGATAATGTACAGTAAGCTTATAAAACACTAGTGGAATGGATGAAATGAAATGAAATAGTGCAGAATAAGAAGATAAGTTACATGAGTGAACAGTTCAATGGATGTAAATAGTGCAAAGATAAAGATATAGTATCTGCATGTGTAAATACAGTGTGCAAGTGAATAACAGAGCAATTAATTACTAATACTGATAAATATATTATATAACATAGTACCGGACAATCTATAGTGTATGTTTACAAGCAAATTAAGTAAAAACCTTTCAACTTTGTCCCACTTTGCATTATATATATCTATAGCTCATCATTAGTGATTTGTTTGAAATGTAATCATTAAATTTACCGCCTCCAAAACATTTAAATGAAGCTTTCATAAGTGTTCTGATAAAAGTATTTTCAATGAGTATGCACATTATACATATATATATATATGTAAACAATAAAATGATCAATTTTTTCAATTGAGTTGTTGCAATTTGTTTTACAGTTTGTACCCAGTCTTTAGAGAAATTAAAGCATACTATTGACATATAGTCACTGGCTCTATATAAAAGATCTACAAACTTTCCACAGTGGCACCCATTGGATTTCTGAAGAGCAGTTTTGAAGCTTAAGTCTGGCTGCCGCCATATTGATAGTGTTACACTTTGCCTACTATGGCTAACCCAAAAATTGGCAAAGAGGTGGAGTGTGAGTGGAGCAGAGGTGGGCTGAATAAAGATGGCCGCCAGTGGTAGGACCCTCCCTCCTGTCAGTCAAAGCAGCCACTTAATTATGCTTAACGTTTAGTTACACTAGTGACCATTTGAAGAAATGCAGGTTTTAGCACTTCCTCATTGACTACATTTCTGAGCCTCAGAGGTTGCCTCTTATGCAGAGTATATGAGTAGAACCAAAAGGTAAGTAGACAAAATACAGATTAGGAATGTTTAAACCATCTCTGTTGGTAGCGCTGTGGTGTATTAAATGAACAAAATGTTTCTTATCTCTTCATATGAAATGAATTAGGTGACTATGAAGTACTGAAATTATAAACCAACATACAGAGTTTTAAATATATAATTTAACTTTGGTAATAGGCTATCTAGTACTGCTTGCAGGATCAGGTTTAAGTTCATATTTTCAATAGTGTGGATGTTGTTTTTACTCCAAAGTAGCTAATCTATTTCATAGTCTACTGCATTTTAAAAGTCCTGACATCCTTTTGACAATATTTATTGAAAGATGTTCTAATTTATATTCACAAAGCCCTGTATAGTGGTGTTAATCATAAATAATGATGTAGCCAAGCCAGTTAAATATAAAATAATATCATCTGCATATACAGATATTTTAAAAACTAATGTATACATATATTTGTGTCAGCTTTTATTTTACATGTAAATGGATCTAGTGATAAAATATACAACTATGGAGAAAACAGTGCACCTTGCTTTGTTCCCTTCAGCAATTTATTAAGACTGATGGTTTTGGACTTGCATAAATAATATTGATCCATTCACAGAAACCTGGCCCAAGGCCATACTTTTGACTGACTTAATTGAGATAATGTGTGATTAAATGCCTTCTTGGCATCTAATGCATTCATAACTGTTGTGTGGCTAAATCTTCTAGCAGCATTAATAAAACTAAATAGCTTCCATATCCCAGTTTAGTCTATATGTATTACATTTCCTATATTTGTTATCTACTATGCTATAATTTGGGTAGAATTTTAATATCCCTATTTATTAAAGGATAAGGTTATTCACATTTTATATATTAATTAAAAAAAAATTGAGAATAGAGGCAATTCATTATTGGTTTTAGTCTCTGGGATTGTTGAAAATACTATTCATTTAGAAAAAGGAATGACTTTAAATTTTAAGTTACACATGGGCAAAGTTTTATACACTCAGGATTCCTAAATTTGACCCCAAAATCTTAATCCCACATGTTAACTTTTTCCAGAACTTCCTACCACATTGAAGTTTTCCTCAGATGAACGATTCATGAGTCATAACATGCCCTCATTACATATTATACTAAAAGGTACTACATACTACTACTACATACTACTACTACTACTACTACTAATAATAACAATAATAATAACAATAGCTGAATAAATTAAAAAACTGTAGGAAAAGCATCCAACTTCATATAAAAAGTTATACAGTGTTTAGGTTGCTTTCCAAATATGAGTATATCTCTAAATTTATATATAGCTCTATATCACAAATAGTACTGAGAGAGACAGTCTGCAGTTTCCATCTAAATAAAAATATATGACATTTCACCATGTCCTGTAAAGTGTTCACATTAGCTGAGCTGTAACTTAGAGTGTTCCACTAAATTCATCATTCTTCCCAGGCAGGAGAATTAAGTCATTCTGACACTGACTTCAGCAGCTGGTGGACCGCATTAACATGAAAAAAATCAAAGAGGTGAATCTGATCTCAGGCTGCAGGAAACCAGCTCTAGCCTTTGCAGTGAACCCAGCTGGCTTAATGTATGGACTCTGTGTAGTCTGTGCAGAAATGTACTTGCATATGAACAACTCTCCCATTTGTCTTGCTTGAGGTGAAAGATGAGAGTGGCTGATGAAACCTGCGTTTTCAGAGCCCCGTCCATATGAAAATAATTACAGAGCATGAGATGACTGGCTTTGATGAGGAGGGAGAAGGCTGAGGAATACTAATACATAATCAATACAAACATTAACATTCATAGGGCAGAGTTGGTTTTTGTTCCTCCATTTTACAGGCTTGGCCATTTTCACATATTGTCTTTTGCAACACACACCATATAAATGCAATCTCCTAGTCATTTAATTATTATTATGAAATGCACATATAGAGTCCAGTGCACCTCCTTCATTACACCAGTGGCTTCCTCAACCCTTTTGTTTGCCACATTTTGACTTACACTATGTGGAGCCCTTCATCTCTCAAAAATGATATTGTTGTTTAAATATTAATATAAAATAATATATTTAAACTTGTGCACACAAGTCTTGTGTTTTTGTCTCATCTTATCTAAGAAATCTTGTGCACACCACATCAATCTTATGCTCACAGAAATCTTGTGCCTCATTAAGTCATCTCTAGCATATGGCTGAAGCATGCCAGGGCCAAGATCTCCAGGTGGAACTGTGGTGTGTACAACTTTACAGGTGACGTTTATGGGTGGCTTCCTTCCAGGACAACAATAAATAAAAAAATAAAAAAGAAAATAGAAATTAAAAAAAAAAATCTTATTCATATAATGTTGTTTTGTTTTAGAAGTAGAGCAGGAGAGTTAAACTTTGAAAACTTAATAGGAACAACAAAATCTTCCTCTTACATTGTTATACTGTTAGATTGTTTTGCCAGTTAAGTTGTAGTGGCAAAGTAATTGCGAGCTGGATTAACAGTTAGAGGCAACTGTTTTTGAGAATGAAGCGTTTGCATTTATTAGTGACATCAAAGTCACCAGGAGATGGTTGGGGTGGATGGTGGGTGTATAAAGCGCACAACTGTCACACCACAGACCCGGGCTCACTGTCATAGTATGATTTAGGCAACAAAATCACTTAGACATAGTCTGTGATTTTGGCTAAATGTAAATAAACATGTTGTGTCTGAACTCACCTTGAACGTTTTCTGTATTAAACCAGACCATGATTATACCCAAACCTTAACCAACATCTCTGAGTGCCTGTGAGTAATAATGCTGTAGCTATAGCACTACAAACTGATATTTTGGGGAAAAAACAATTACGCCAACTGTAAACATTTTACTGATATGTTTGGAATCAACACATTTGCAACATACCGGTACATAACGTAATTTCTAGGGTTGCACTATTATTTGTGAGCATTAACCACTTCAGTCTGTCCAGTTTTTATAGTATAGTTAGTAAACTGTGTTTTAATTATTGGAGCCAAATCTATTTAGTTTTTGATGTATATTATTACAGCTGTACTGTCACATTATTTAAAGAAAAAATCATTGTATATTATTGTTACTTGGCAAAGAAATCAGAAAATGTAATGTACAGTAAAGTCAGAAGTTTAGCCTTATCCAGATACATTTAAACTGAGATTTTCACAACTTCTGACATTTAATCCTAAACATTCCCTGTCTTAGGTCAGTTAGTGTCACTACTTTATTTTAAGGGTGTTAAATGTCAGAATAATAGAAAAAATATTTCAGCTTTTATTTCGTCACATTCCCAGTGGGTCAGAAGTTTACATACACACATTTGGTAGTGTTGCCTTTAAATTGGTTAACTTGGGTCAAACATTTCAGGAAGCCTTCCACACGCTTCTTACAGTAAATTGATGGAGATTTACCCCATTCCTCCTGAACTGGTGGAGCTGAGTCAGGTTTGGAGGCCTCCTTACTCACACACACTTTTTCAGTTCTGTCCACCAATGTTCTAGTGGACTGAGCTCAGGGCTTTGTAGTGGCCACTCCAATACCTTCTTTGGCTTTGTTGTCCTGAAGCCATTTTGCAACAACTTTGGAAGTCTGCCTGGGGTCATTGTCCATTTGGAAGAGCCATTTGTGACCAAGCTTTAACTTCTTTCGGCCAGTGTTTTGAGATGTTGCTTCAATATATCCACATAATCTTCCTTCCCCCTGATGCCATATATTTTGTGAAGTGCCCCAGTCCCTCCTGCAGCAAAGCACCTAGAAGACATGATGCTGCCACCCCTTTGCTTCACGGTTGGGACGGTGTTCTTTGACCTGTGAGCCTCCTCCTTTTTCCTCCAGACATAACAGCGGTCATTGTGGCCAAATAGTTCAATTTTTGTTTGATCAGATCATTGGACATTTCACCAAAAAGTCAGACCTTTGTCCCCATGTGTAGCTGCAAACCGTAGTCTGACTTCTTTATGGAGTCTTGGAGCTGCAAGCCTTGTGGAGGTCCAGTTTTTCTTCTGAGGTCTTGGCTGATTTCTTATGGTTTTTCCATGATGTCAAACAAAGACGTACCGAGATGGAAAGTAGGCCTTATCCATGCACAGGTGCACCTCCTGTTAACTCAGATGATGTCAGTTAGCCAATCAAAAGCTTCTAGAGCCATGACATCATTTTCTGGAATTTTCTAAGCTGTTTAAAAGTCAAGTGTATGTAAACCTCTGACCCACTGAAATTGTAATATAGTGAATTATCAGTCAATCTATCTGTAAACAACTGCTGGAAAAATTACTTGTGTCATGCATAAAGTATATCCTAACTGACTTGCTAAAATGAGAGTTCACTAACATGACATCTGTGGAGTGGTTAAAAAAAACAAACAATTTTAATGACTTCAACATAAGCGTATGTAAACTTCTGACTTCAACTGTAAATGTGTATTTTTGAAGGTAAAAGTCTACCAAAGAACCTGGAACAGTTTTGTTCCCCTTATCCATGATATCCCTTGGAGTCACACTGGATGCATAATGTGACAGTAAATACATTTCTTGCTGCTACAAAACCTCTGACAAGGTTAATGGTTTTGCATTGGCAGGCAATTTCAACACACCCATATGTCAAAACAAGCAATATAAAAGTTTTTCATCCCTTCATGAGGCTTGGGAGCTCTCTAGTCTCTGAGCAAGAAATGAAAGCTGGAGGTGCATATCAGACACAGGTTATCAGTTATACAGAGTAATGGCTCGGTCGTCTGCTGTAATTCCACAAATGCATTTTAGCTTTCACATCGTGTCAGTTTCACATAGCAAACATAAGAATTTAATAACAGCATGTCAGTGATGAATAAAAAAAAAATCAATTCATTTGTCCGCTGTACCTTATGAATACACCATCAGAACAAATATCCACCTTTCCATTTAGTGAATATTGCTCTTGGCCTCAGACTCAGCTGGATTAGATTGTATTGATAGAGAAGATGTATTGGAGATAGAGAATTAAAGGGGCATACCTCCTGCCATAATGCTTAATTTGTTTCATATTCATTACATGTGGTCCGAGTTACTCTATTTGCTGTTATTTTTCCTTACAGCAGACTTTTTAGTTGTAAGCAATGTTTTTTAAATCAGGAGATCTTCTATTCTAACAGAGAGGAAATGTGATCATGACAGTTGTAAATATTGTGGAATTCAGTATTTGATTGTCATCTCATAAAGTAGCATTCTGCACAAATGACACAGGAGGCCAAGAAAAACATCTGAGTAAAATGTAAATGCTCCCTATAATTTAAGAGAAAGGCAGTGAATAGTGCTTTTGAGCACTTTTTTCACTTAGCTTACATACTGTACAAAGAAATTGTTCTTTTTGCATCTTACTGGGGTGGTCTTTCAAAATTTATATTATTGGATACTTTTCATAGTTACACTTCAGCAATAAATGTGGATGTAACTTTTTTCCTGGATATATTATAATGCTGGACAGTCAGGATCCTTTGAAGGTACTGAGACTGCATATTTGTAAAGTTTTAGTTGTATACTCCTCTGTAGTGTATTATTCCTGGATTATTTTACCAGCCCTTCTTTTCTGTTGGTGAACACGATGTGTCCACTGGCCTTCAGAAATGTGGGCTTTATTTACCCAAATGATGGAAATACAAATCAATAGTTCAAAACTTGGATCTGTAGACTGAACTGCAATAAAACTGCAACAGAGTGGAGCATAACTAAATGGAAGTGGAATGGGGGAGTGTGTGTGTGTGTGTGTGTGTGTGTGTGTGTGTGTGTGTGTGTGTGTGTGTTGGAGCCCTGCGGGGGCCACTATGCAGCCCTCGTGATTCCTCCAGAGTCCTGTGGAATCTTGTGTGGCTCCTTTACCAAGCCACCCTTGTTTCTCTGTAGGGGCAGCTTTGTCCTGAATTTCTCTTATTGCCTGCAGGCTTAACTCTTTTACATGTACATGACCGCTGTCAGCGGATTTCTGCACCATGTGTTTTGCTCCCAGAGCAGGACCTCTAAGGCCCTTGGTACCAGTACAGAGCCCCTTGGGCTCCGACCCCGTGGGTCCGAGTACTCACTTCACTGGGCTCCTTGAGCTCTGACCCCGAAGGTCACCAGTACACGTCATGACGGGGACTTCAGTGAGTGGACCACAGGCAAAGCGATGAAGATGTTAAGATCAACTGCTTATACACTGTCCCTTGCTGGCTGATTGTTGCACTGTGGAGTCATCCTTCACATAGTCTGTTCTTTGTCTGCTCAGCTGACTGTGTGTGTGAGCAGGCTGCGCAGCCCCTCCTTCCTCTAAACAGAGACCAACACAGAGAAAACACTATATAAAAATAAAGCAGGATGGTCCACGTCAAACCAGGTGGTTATGCAGGGAGAAATACATGCTGTACCACCTGTTAGGTTCCAATAGTAGAACCACAGCATGAGACCAACCGGCCAGGTGTGGGATGTGTGGCGTTGGGGGGCAGAGGAGCGCCTGGCAGGACTTCCCAGAATGCCCCTGGAGACAGCATGTAGATAGTAAGTGGGTTTGGTGGGGATTGTGTTTAGGTTGTTGCTGTTGCTTCTGTGTGTTCTCCAGCCTTTCCTCCAGAAAGGTACAGGGAGAGAGAGAGAGGACAGGTAGTGATGACATATAGATGGATGTAGAGAGAGGAGACACACAGTTAGCTTGGCACCCCTCATAACTCCAAATAGTCTGTAATCATTTCGGAATCAGAGAGCCAAAAAGCCTCTTCCTTAAGAGGACAGTTCATGAAAGCACATAACTCCTGTGTTGTGCCACAAGTGGACAGCACAACAAACTGCGAGAGCATTAATTAATTTGAATTTCTCCTCCATAGATATGTAAACAACGCTATATGTACTGATGAAAAGAGATGTGTAACACTCTAAACAAAGTGGGTAGTTGAGAAACCCCATATTTTAACTGGCATAATACAGACGTAACTTCTCCAGCCTTACAACGGTTCTCTCTAACGTTACAGAAACAAGGCATTAACAGACATGCAACGTGTGTTTTTTTTAAACTTACGTTAAATCCCACCAAGTAGTGGAAACATCACTCCCTTTCAAGTAGCTCCAAGGTTGGTAAATCCAACTGGTGGTCGCTGCATCTTCCCCCACATGACCATGTACAGTCCCACAGTAGTGAAATAAATTCCAACAGGTAGCGTATCACCAACAATAACATCATGGATTATTAATCCACTCATTAACCAGCAACACATCACATGCAGCAGACACACTGGCCTCAAGCAGTCAAAACAAACAGGTAACAAGGGAAATCCAACATTGAGCTGATCATTCATAGAAATACAGGGCATACATTCACCTCCTTTTTTGAGCTTTAAGTCACATCTAAAATGAGAATTCACTGTTGTAACATTGTAGATAAGTCAAAAAACAAGGGAAAACGCCATGGGCCCTTTAATGACATGTAATGCTGGCATATAGATGCATGGAGAGAGAGGAGAGGAGAGAAGATAAACTCAAGGCCTATAGCTGCATAACTAAGGGAAGGCTCAGGGTCACCTGATCAAGCCCTAACTATAAGTTTTATCAAAAAAGAAAGTGTTAAGTCTAATCCTACAGGTAGAGAATCAAGTACAGCATATCTTCAATGCCCTACATTGTTACTGTGTCGGTTGCTGATGACACCACAGCAGTGTAATGTAGTGTCGCTATGACAACCAGCTACACTGAGAGGGAACCATCTGCAGTGGAAAATCAAGCAACTGGTACCAAAATAGAGTAGAGCAGAGTTGAGTCAAGTCAAGTTGAGCCAGTACCAGGTGGTAGAAAAAGGGCTATACAGGCTAAGATACTTTGTGAATAACTGTTATCTTTACAGCGATTTAATCTTAACATGAAGAGGAATTTCTTAGAAAGTGTCACAATTCTAAGAATCTCAGAATTTCAACACTAAGATTGACCCTTTAGGCTTAGGACGCTAGACAACTGGGGATATTGTCGGACGGTGGAACAAGACAGCGAGACAAAGAAACACATGCAACTTAATAAACACAGCAACTAGATATCCTTATGACAGCTTTATGCTCCAGCTTATGTGTTCATGAAAAAGGTGAAGACTTGAACAGTGAGAGGGGTTTAGCCTGAGATGAGCAAAGTGCAAAACACTTTAATTTCCAAAATGTGTTTGTCAGCTGTTGCAGGAAACACTGTGGTATAAAGGCCGATTAAATTTTGATGTCAGGTTTGACCATTTACAATCAAATTGTAGCACTAGGGTCACCTCTCCAGCTTTGCAGTGATCTCACATGCACAGACATTGTAGTTGATCTCATCAGTTTCATCTCAGCCATTTAAAGTACCTGTTAACCAGGACTGTACTGTCATAACACCCTTATAATCATATGGTCAGCGAAACCAAGTTGAACGCTGAACTAAATCGAGCTTGAAATCTTGATCTGATTGCATGGCTACGTGCTGACTGTAGTTGGCCACACTGAGAGTTGATGGTAGACTGAAGCAGCCAGCATGCTAAATGCAATAGACCTCATTTTAAACTCATCATCTGCCCCCGCTGTAGAAGCCTTTACCATTTGAAGTCTACAGAAATGTTGGTGAAAACAAAGAAGAAAAGTGGAGTCTAAATGAATACAGGCCTGGCTCATCCTAACCATCTTTCCTTCAGGAGCCTGTTAGAGGCTGTCTTTAGTTTCCAGAGACACAGCAAGCCAAGCATAGGCACTGGGAAAGGGAGATGGGCTGAGGGGTAGAGTTTCCATCCCACCTACCATGTGGTGCCCTCACCGGGCCAAAGCGTACTTCATAGCTGCATTTATCCTATTATACCAATCTGCTGGGATCCACTTCATACATTCACAAACAGTCGGAAAATATGCAGTATGAGGGAACTGACAAGAAGCCACAGTTGTGGTACATATCATGTCCATGAATATAATTCCCATCGATTTGGGTTGCCAAACATCTCAAACCGACTTAATACCTTTATATCAAATCCCTCTAAAAGTGTGTAATTTTCAGTGATTGCTCACACTTGCGGACTACTTACATTCACACTGACAACCAAACAGTGGCATGCCTCCAGAAAACTGGCTTATTTATTCTGCACAGCTTTAAGTGGTGGCTACAAAAAAAGGGCGGAAACAAAGAGTCATTCTCAGACCACGTGTAAAGTTAATATGGAACCTTTTTCATGCCTTTCTGCCACTGAAAATTTAGCCAGCTTTAAGCTCACCATATTTCATAGGCTCAAAGTTGACAAACTGCAGAGCATCTACTTTAACATAACTGACATTAAAGCTATCAGTTATGCTGTGGATGAATCTTTCTGAACTTAAAAGACTTAATGAAACTGATCTACATTTGGTTGCAGTAAATACAAGTAAACTGGACTGAAAAGTATGGAAGCCACAAGTGTTCAAAATAAAACTAATAACACATTAAATACAAAAAACATACACAAAAATGGTATGGTAGTCCTGAAGTGAAAATTTTGATAAATGCAACAAAAGACAAATCATAATATTTTACAAAATGCAACATTTCATAAAACAACAATAAAAGAAGGACATTTCACAAAGCACAAGGACAAAAAGAGAACACACAATGACATTACAGATTACAAAAAAAGTAGGGACAGCACTGCTGGCTTGTGACTGGACAAAACCCAAGTCGATCAAGAACAGCTGACACTTCAGGAAAGAAGCCTCACAGATGCAACTGGTGAATGGTGATGTATCGGGCTCATTTTAAATTGAGTTTGAAACAATGAGTTAAGATAGGTAGGCCCACTGCAATCATAGGCAGCATTTCAGTGAAAGACAGTTTTTTTCAATTGCTAACACACAATTTTGACAACAGGAGTCATTGCCTCAAAACACTTAACACAATTCACAAAACCACTCATAATAAATGACTTTAATTTCAGGGGGAAAAAAATTCAAAACATTTACTTTTGAATTCTGCAGGGAAAGACCATTGATGTGCACAGTACAAAAGATTTAGTTTTTTCCTTCACAGTAAATGAGTCCTACGTATAGCACAGTGGATATTACAGTTATGTCAACACAAAATATCAATAGTAAAAAAATAAAGATGTAGTTCCCCAGTTGTTTCTCGGTGGGTTGACACCACGCCTGATCAAGCTCCTGAGTGGGTCAACACTGCCTCTGCACCTGTTCCCACGAGGGTCGATGCCATACCTGTTTGTTTCTAACAAACAGGTATGGCAGTGGGTCGGTGAGAATGCTGACCTCCGTACCTGTTCTCGAGTGGGTCCCTGAAGGGATCCAGAATTCCAATCCCGCCACTGTTCCTATGCTTCTGTGGGTCGACGACGACGACGCCTCTGTTCCCATTTCTGTGCTTCAGTGGATCAACTATGACACCACCACTCCTGTTCCTGTGTCCTGGTGGGTCACCAGCAATGTCACTGCTCCTGTTCCCGTTCTAATTGTTTTTCTTGTTACATGTGTTTTGCTTCACTATATTGCTCCCTGACTGTGCTGTTTACTTGTAAGTTTCCTGTAGGTGTCTTTGGTTATCATATTGGCAGATAGAACCCTTTAGTTCCCCTGTTTGTCTTTTGTTAGTGTAACTTTTAATAAACCCTGTTGAGTAATGGAACACCTGCTTGTGTCTGCATTTGGGTCATCCACTAGGATTCAAGGATTCAAAATTTTTATTTGCCATTTATGCATAAACAGACAGTCTAGGCATAAAGGAATTCTTGTGCAGCTCTCCTTTGGAGTCAGGTAAGGAGTCAAAAAGCCAGAAAGAACAATTAGTTTTAAAATCTGCTCATTTTGCTAATTTCCAGCCATTTAATGTTTAATCTTGGCTACCTGTAGATTAGTTTTGCACCCATAATAACCCTAAATAGTCTGTTATTATTTCAGAATTATAAAACCAGAGAGCCTCTTCCTAAAAATGAGAGGACAGTTGCTGCCGGTGTTGTGTAGAAAGTGGACAGCACAATGAACCGTCACTTCATTAATTTGAATTTCTCTTCCCTAGATAGGTAAACAACGGTATATGATAAAAAGAGTTGTGTAACACTCTAAACAAAGTGGGTAATTGAGAAACCCCATGTTTTAACTGGCATAATGCAGACATAGTAAGTTCTACAACCTTACAACAATTGTCTGTAACGTTACAGAGACAAGGTATTAACAAGGTTTTTTTTTTTTTTTAAACTTACCTTTAAGTCCCACCAACTATTGGAAACATCACTCCTTTTCAAGTAGCTCCAAGGTCGGTAAATCCAACCGGTGGTCACTGCATCTTACCCCATCATGGGTTTTTACGCAGTCAAAACAAACAGGTACTGTGGTCCATGGGAATCCAGCATTGCAATCCAGCTTCACAGGCTGCTTGGTGGTAGGTTAGGCCTAGTGAGGTAAAACAGCGAGTCCCTGTACAGGAACATATCTGTGCAGATTCTCAGTCATCCAGGTCATAGTAAACCGCAACCAAAATAACTTTGGAAATTAAAGGCTTTATTCTATTATAAAGCCACGTCTGGTTCTTTCAAACCAGGAACTCAGAGGGACAACTCAGACCACTTGGATATATAAAAAATATAACCGTGCTGGTTTATTCAAGGATCACAGGCAAAATTAACATTACAAGTCCAGAGATCTTCCAACCCCCAGGCTGCCCAAGCAGCCCGGAAGCAGTAAGACCCACGGACCAAGAATTGCTATACAATATCATCACATAGTTGGCTCGCCCCCTCCTCTACAGAAACGTCAACCGAGACGTCTCTCTCTCACCAGCTTTGCAGCTGGCTCTGGCAGTAGTCACAACATGAAGAAAATAATGTGTGTGAATGTTGATTATGTGGGGTGTATCTAAAAACACTGTAACACAACAATTCACATTAAGACAAATATTATGGTTACTTTTACGTCATAATAACATTTATCCCTAACTGCAGCCTTTCTCTGCTTTAACTAACATTGCATTTAACAGCCTGAGGAAGACATCCTGGCTACACTAACATCTTCTAATACAACAGATCTCTAATCAATATCTATCTAACTAAGAAAGTACCTAACACCTCCCTGAGCTTGTTCTTGGAGTTTTTTGTCAGTTTCTCCATGCTTGTCAGCTCTGGTCATGTCCTTCTCTCTGTTTTTTTGGGGGGGGTCTCCATGTTGTCACAGCAATGCTTCCTGCACATCTTTTGTCAGTTCTGGTCATCTCCTTTGTTGTTGCCTGTTCCTGTATCTTTGCTGTTAGTTTTCTTATCTATAGACAACGCTGACTTGGCTTTATACCACATGTCATGTGCACCTGTTTTAACTTACTTGTCCTGTGAACTTTTTAGTGCTCTTGGCGAAACTGGCCTTGGACTATGCCTCCAGTTTTGTGAATCTGTTTTATGTTGTCCACTGAACCTCATGTAGGAGGACTGTCACTCATACATCTGTGAAGGTTGTTTTAGTTATTCCCCTATGTACCTGCAAAGAGCATTTAATTTGCTCCCTGAATTTACATTACTCACCTGTTACCCTGTGAAGAGCTTAACTTATTCTGTTAAGTGAATTTAACTACTCACCTGGTGTATCTGTTAAGTGTTAACAGGACTCTTTGTGTAAACCTGCTTAGGAACTTTGGTTACCTATTTTTTCTTTAAATCTCTTGCTGTATACGTGACTGCCTACCATCTTGCATTTGGGTCCTAACCTGCATCATGACATTTGTTACATTATTCAGCGCAAGTTAGTGTCTGTACAGCTACTTCTATTCATTAGTCTTTGATTCCACTGAGATGCTATCTGTAGATATAACTGGAAAATGTTTGTCACAAGTGCTATTGACCTTTGTATGACATGTAATAGCTCATCATGGTAATGACTGTTCCATATGGTAAATGCAAGACGCTCTCAAATTCTATGGTTAACAACACCCTGTCCTTCATATAATTATATCCAGAAGCCATTATTCCATCCTGTAGTAGTCACGGCCCGGTAAAGGAAACAAATGACCAGCATAATGACTATTTATAGTCAAGATAACTATGGATTAACCCTGAGTGCAGTAGGTGGTGGGTTTACATTCCAGGCAATGTTACCATACTGAAATTGTAGTGATGAAACATACACTTCATATCCTTGCTTCTGTAATGTTTTAAAAGAGCATTTTTATTTAAGAGAAATGTGGATTCTAGTTTTCAAACATACGTGTTGTGTGTTAACCTTGTTTTCAGTTAACACTAAGATCAGTGAAGCCAGTCTTGATTAGACAACTTAAGGAATGTAGGTTTCAGGATACTCAGGTTAATATATTTTGTGGTCAATCAGGGCAGCAAAAATCTGCGTCTCAAAGGCCCAAATTTTGCTTAAGTGACTCACTGGCACCAAATACAAAGTTGGCAATCTTCCTGCACTTGTGGTCAGTGTGTCTGTCTTTCCCATAGCTATTCCGGACATGTGTCAGATTGAGACCAAAAGAGGATGGAGAAGAGGAGGAAAGGGGAAGAAACAACAGGCTAATTCATTCAGTCGTCTGTGAAAGAGATGGGTTTCCTCTGAGCATTATAAATACAAGCACAGTCAGTCATCAAATTACAGCCATCTGTGTTGGCCTGAAACCAGGATGCACAAAGTAGCGTGAGGAGGGGTGTGGTAACTACAGAGGATCAGAGACTGTCCTAAGTGGTTGGACCTCCGTGCACAGTGTGGGAGCAGCTTCATAGCTCCAGCTTACTCTATTCTTAACAGATAATGGCTCCGCAAAATCACCCATTGTGTCACTCAGCCCCAGTGCCTGGAAAATGGCAAATATGAGGCTTGTGTTGCACAGGCCTGTTGTCATGAGCATGTTTTTCTTTCATCCTGTAGGTATGATTCCCTCTTCAAATACTAGTTAGGCGGTGTGAACACAAACAGTTTAAGAAAGGGAGCAGAGACACAAGTGTCACAGAGCAAAACATTTCTACACATAGCATTTTGAAGATGTGCTTTTCCTACATGAAGCCTATTCCATACAGAGCTTTACACAGTTTAGCTGGAGAACTAATGAATGTGAGGTCCAGGTGTACTGCAGAGTGAAGCTGTTGTGTTTATCATTAGAAAATATGTTCCTTTTCCTGAAGGCAGCAGCAGCAAACTGAATTTGAACCAGACATTCCCCAGGCAGAATTGTCTTGGCATCACCCTCTTCTCCAGCTTTTTATTCCTGTGCTCAGTGAACAATCCAACAAAAGCTTGGGTTTAAGAGCCATGGAGCACATTGTGATTTTCTTTTTTAATGCAATTGCTTGTAAGAAAAGATTCTTTTCCCCCACTTTTCAGTTTCAGCCTGAAGGCTCCTGAGCAATTAACACTAGTCTGTCATTTGGAATACCTTAGGCTTAAAAGTAAGTCTCTGAACTGTATTGTCACAGCTTCTGGCAGTAACAGCTATAACAATAGCCTCTGAAAGTGACAAATGAATGATGTGTAATTGTGATACTGTAATTTGATTTTATTCAGTAATACAAAAGTTATTTGCATGTTCAGCTTCATTGTCATTTTGAATTATCTGGAGGGATCTCATTACTCTAGTTTTGCTAGTTTTCTCTCATTTCTTTCAGTTCATTTAACATTTACACATTGTGAGGTACAAAGTTCAACATGTGATAATGTCAAAAACAGTTTTCCTGTGATATTTGTTTCTGAGAGTCGACAACATGGCTTTTCGGTGGCTGCAGGAGATCAGTGCTTTACAGTGGCATATAATCGAAAGTCTGTGTGTATTTAGCCCTGTGCTCAGACCGTTTATCACAGACTTTTCTATGACAGCACAGCCTTGGAACCAACAGAAAATGCCTCTTAGTGAAATCACAAAAGCATGATTAAGGCTTTGATTTTCATCCTTCCTGACATGAAAATGATCATCTTTGTTCGCATTTCCAATGTCTTTTGCAGATCTGGGATGGAAGGGTTCAGTTACAGGGTGAGAAACCAAATGACAAATGTAGCCTTCAGTGTTCTGTAGACAGCATGGCATTAATATAGATGCAACACAGACACAAGCTGCCCTTTAAAGGAACATACATTTCTGCTCACACAGACACCAGTCTTGAGAAAATACTTTTTCCATTTATAGCTATGAGTGTGAATGTTTAGTATCTGCCCTTCTATTTTCTGACTCATCGTGGCTGAGAGATGATTCTGTGAAGGTTTTGCTCTCTGCGCCATGCCGGGTGACGTCACGGTCCTTGATTTTAATTTATTCATAAAGGGCTTTTGAACTGCTCTTAGTCTGACCCGTCCCCCAGGACCTGTTTGCCTTGGGAGACCCTACCAGGGACATATAGCCCCCGACAACATAGCTCCTAGGATCACTCGGGTACTCAAACCCCTCCACCACAATAAGGTGGCGGTTCAAGGAGGGGCAATCAATATCTATCTAACTAAGAATAGATAGGTAATCAATATCTATCTAACTAAGAAATTACCTAACAGTGGTGTCATCAGCATATTTAATGATGATGGTGTTGTCATGGTTGGAGACACAGTCCTGGGTGTACAGGGTGAAGAGTTTGGGGCTGAGACAGCAGCCCTGCGATAAGTCTGTGCTGATTATGAGCTCAGCAGACACCTGCCCTCCCATTCTAACCACCTGTGGTCTTTCAGTCAGGAAGTCCAGAATCCAGTTACAGGTGGGAGTTGGGACACTGAGGTCTGTCATCTTCCCAATCAGCCTGCCTGGGCAAATGGTGTCAAATGCAGAACTTCAATCCAGGAAGAGCATCCTAGCATACGTACTGCTGTTGTTCAGGTGTTTCAGGGTATGGAATAAAACCAGAGCCATCGCATTGTCCACTGATCTGTTGGGGCGGTAGGCCATCTGGGGGTCTACAGTGTCCGGGACCATGTGGTTAACGTGTGCGAGGACCAGTTTCTCTAAGCACTTCATGGCGACTGATATGAGCGCCACTGGCCTGAAGTCATTCAGGGTGGATGTGTCTGATGTCTTAGGGACTGGTATGATAATAGATTTTTTGAAAATGTGAGGAACTACTGCTTGGTTTAAGGACAGGTTGAATATGTCTGTATACACACTAGCTAGTTGATCCCTACAGGCTCTCAACACTCTAGGGGGGACACTGTCTGGTCCCGCCGCCTTATGGGGGTTTACCTGTTTCAAGGTCTTCAGGACCTCTTTGCAGCTCTGTTGGACTTCTGTAGCTCATACCGGGCTTTCCTGTACTCTACTTCGTCCCCTGACTTAAAAGCCTCTCATCTCTTCCCGATTTTCTGTTTTATATCCATATTAAGCCAGGTTTTTTGGTTGGGGAAAACACACACCGTTCTAGCTGGTGTGCATATGGATGTGCACCAGCTGATGTAGTCACTCACAGTCTCTGCATATTCATGGCT
>NW_018127920.1:5925269-5944982 GCF_001952655.1 Monopterus albus | reverse complement strand
TGCCGGGGGGGGGGGGGCAATACACTATACTCACAATAATACATTGCAGATCTCTAGGTAAATAAAATGGCTTTAGCTGTAGTGTTAAATATTCCACATCTTCAGAAGAGAATTTGGAGATAATCTTACAGTCTGTGCACCAGGACTGTTTGACGAAGGCTTCCGTTCCTCCTCCACTGGTTTTGCTGCTTTCAGGGGCGCTGCAATCCTGTTTGAACACAGAGTAACCATCCAGAGTTATATCCTCATCAGGAGTCTCTTTTCCCAGCCACATTTCACAAAAACATAGCAGGGAGCAGTCCTGTATGTCCTTCTGGGAGGTAATCTGAGCATGGAGTTCATCCAGTTTATTATCCCTGAGTCTTCCACCTCTTCCTCCTCCTTGGGGGGCATGTTAAATGGTTTCAGGAGATACTCAAAGTGCTCCTTCCACTGGTCAGCAGTTCTACTCCTCTGTCAAACAGCTTGGGCAAAGCCCTGCTTGCCCTTTCTGAGTCATTGCCTCAGTTTGCCAGAACATCCTTGAGGCCAGCAGAAATTCCTTATTCAAAACCTCACCAAACTCCACCCACAGATGGATGACATCCCATAGATGACACTGACAAATTAGGTAGTTTGTGTTGATTCCTGTAGGTTTACTCTGTGGGGTGTGTGATATTTTTCATTCACTGCCTGTGATAATCAGCTGCTCGTTCAGGGATAGTAGAGACTGGTTTTTAACATTACTAGTGAGAATCGGGGTATTAGCAACTGGTCAGATCACAAGTAAAACCCTGTACCCTAAAAACAAAAAATCTCTTTAACTGATTGTACTTAAGGCTATTTCTGTACATCTATAGGAATACTGGGAAGTCTGTATTAACTGCAATATTTTATATTGCTGTTTGCCAGTTATTTGGTGTGTGACTTTTAATGCCTTGTCTTTGTTTATTTTGCCCAATATTTAACTGACCAGGTACTGTAGGTTGCCATGAGGGGAGGGGAGAAGGTAAAGGAGATAGAGAGAGGAGGTGTGGGGGGTCTTTCTAAATTAATAATTTGTCAATAAATGCCACTTTCTTGCACTTACTCCTGCCAGCTGAGGTATTTCTTCAGCATCCCTATAAAAGAGCTCCAGTGCATAATAACAGCAACTACCCCTAGTTGGAAATGGCAGCATGACACAAGGCTGGAATTGTGGAATACAGGTGAATTAATAAATTGCACTAGTCAGGACCACGTCTGAGAGGTAAAAGGAATGCACTTAATGTGGAACTTTATGCTGATGTTGCTTGGGAGAAGGCTTCCAGAGAATCCACACAGCACTCATGGCAGATCCCCCATAGG
Organism: Monopterus albus; assembly: GCF_001952655.1. Taxonomy (NCBI): domain Eukaryota; kingdom Metazoa; phylum Chordata; class Actinopteri; order Synbranchiformes; family Synbranchidae; genus Monopterus; species Monopterus albus. The sequence continues at coordinate 5,943,656 of NW_018127920.1, read as the reverse complement.
AAGCAGGAAGGAAAAGGAGAGGAACAAGAGGATAGAAAGGCAGGGAAAGGACAGGATAGATGGGGAGGGTTTTATGAGAAATGAAAGCGCTGGTGGAGAGCAGAAATAGTTATAGACAGGTGGCCTGTGTTAGGGGTGGGATCCTGCTGGTGAACCTCCAAATTTTTTTTAATAAAGCATTAAAACAAAATTTGAATGAATCGGGTGACATGTCTTTGGTGGAATTGGTGCAGTGGAATTAACGTAATGCCCAATTAACTAGGCTATCTACAACACATTCTTTACAGGAGGCAGTTTTTCTGTGATGTGACAAGGCCTGCAGCACATCACAGACTACAGGACCACCACCAGCATCATCAGCTCAACAGACAGACAGCCTGCCAGATGACCTCAACACCTTCTACACCTGCTTTGAGACCTCCAGCTACAGCACAGAGAGGAGGCACACACGCACCTGAACCACCCAACCCCTCTCTCCCCTCCACTGAGGAAGATCGACCCCCGCAAGGTAACAGGACCAGACAACATCCCTGGGAGGGTGCTCAGAGCATGTGCCAATAAATTGGTTGATGTTCTCACCAGCATCTTCAACTTCTCCCTCAGCCAGAGCATCACTCCCTGCTTTAAGACCACAACCGTCATACCCCTTCCCAAGAAGAGCCTAGTCACTTGCCTGACTGTGTCGCCTCCCACAAGGACAACATCATCCTAAAGTTCGCAGATGATACCGCAGTGATAGGTCACATCACTGGCAGGGACGAAGCAGCCTACAGGAGGGAGGTAGCTGGTCTGGTGTCATGGTGCAAGGACAACCCTCACCCTCAACATGAACAAGACGAATGAGATGATAATGGACATGAGGAGGGTCAGGAGATCTCACCGGCCACTGTTCATCCGGGGGCTCGAAGTGGAGAGGGTGAGCGGCTTCAAATACCTGGGCGTCCACATCGGTGAGGACCTCACTTGGACACTTAACACCACACAGCTGGTCAAGAAGGCCCAACAGTGGCTGTACTTCCTGAGGAGGCTGAAGAGGTTTTGCATGTCACCTAGGATCCTCAGCAACTTTTACAGCTGCATTGCTGAGAACACCCTGACCAGCTGCATCACTGTCTGGTATGACAGCACTACTGCTATGGACTGCAAGCACCTGCAGAGAGTGGTAAAAACTGCGGAGAAGATCAGCAGGACTCCACTGCCCTCTCTGCAGAGTATTTACCGCCGGAGAGTCCGCAGAAAAGCTGTCTCCATTCTCAAGGACCCCACCCACCCCCAGCATGGGCTGTTCACACACCTACCCTCAGGTCGGAGGTTCAGAAGTGTGAAATGCAGGACTTCTAGCCTGAAAAACTCTTTCTTTCCAACTGCCATCAGACTCCTAAACAGCTGACAGGGGTTTACAATCAGGGATTACTTCATGTAATTGCACCTGTACTGTTTACACGCTCAGTTGCACATGCATAATTGCACACCCACTGCTGACTATTGCACATACAACCTCGATGTAACATTATCTACTAGTGTGTTTTCATTATATTTTTATATACTTATTATATTTCTTTTCACTCTCTGTTTGAAGTGCCTTTAGATTTTGTGCTACTGTCTATCCACTTTATATTTCACTTGTGTTGTTTGGCATTCACTGTGGACAGCAAAGTGAGAATTTCATTGTGCTGGGAAACAAGTTTCCATACTGTGCATATGACAATAAACACTTTGAATCTTTGAGTCATGGATCACTTTATTTCAGGCTCATGGGACCTTGACAGTTATGTGCTGTGTACTAAGGAGCTGAGAGGAAACCACACAGCTCCTCATATTGCAGAAGGCATCACTAGCAGGTTGTAGCTTTAGTCACTGACAATTCCCTCAACTCTGTGAACTCCATACATAATTTAGGGCTTATGAATGCAGCTTGTTTGGACCACACAGTTTATTTGGCCAAGCCTGACAGTATGCAAAGGGCTTGATGAAAGCTATTGACAAGGCTCTTTCCAAATTTCTAAAATTCCAAATTTTCAATCCAAGTTCCACATTAAAAATGTTTAATTTGGACCTTGACAAGCATTTCTGAATCATCTTTGGCTCAGCAAGTAGAAGACACACTGAAACTTTTGAAAGTGGTAACTCATGTCCTCTCATCTGATGCCTGTCCCAGAGCATCAGCTGTCCTATCTCTGCAGCATGTGGCATCTCAGCTGAGCACTCCTTAATACAGTGTTGAACATAAGCCTATATGTTACAGCAATACCTATTCTCCAAGATGACTAAAATACTGATGTCTCAAATTAACAACTATCGTGAGTTGATTAATAATGGACCCAGATGCAGCCCATGGAAATAGAGGTTATGATGACAGCTGAACAATGCTTGTCTGATACTAGATTACCAGTAAGCAGGATACAGACAAAAAGAGAGGGCAACACACAAGGGCTCTGACATGAAAAGTCCAGGTAATATGACGAACAATAGAAAACAAATGACAGGCAACAGAAATTAAACACTGACCATATAAGCAAGAGCTGCTAGCTTGAGCAGAGAACAGGCTAAGTCAAGGTAAAGAAGACAGAAACAGTTCATCTCAAAACAGTCAGACCAGGCAAACAGTTTCATGACAACAAGGTTAGAAATGACAATGCTAGTGATATTACAAAGCCAAATAAATGTATATAGGTATAGGACTAAATTTTATTTTAGGCACTGGGTCAATCAACAGATACTCTTTCAAGAACACAGTTGTGGCCCTTTGCACTGTTACAAGCCTGAGTTCTGACAGTGCTGCATACTACACTTAGAAAACCTGCTGAAGATTATGTTTCTGGCAAAGGCTTATATGGTCTTATCAACTCCCTTAACATAACGTTGACAAGGCAAATAAAAAATGCTTTTTCTTAACTAACTCAAAATGTTTTAAATTTAAATTTTACTTTTTCAGTTAAGATTTTTGTTCAGTTTTTTGTATAGAAACAATATAAATATATAACAAAATAACTATCAACAATATAAAAATATAACAAAAAATTCACTTATACACAATCGTTTGTGAGAAATAAAGTCAATAGTGCAAATAAAAAAGTGCAAATAACTGAACAAAAGCAAAAACTGCTATTTGCTCTCATTCCCAACCTTTGGCTGATTTTGGGCCCTGTCCCAATGTTGAGAACAACAGACTTATAAGTTTTTGTTCAGAAACAATAACATGTTTACATTTTTCCCTTTTATTGCACTTCTCTGACTTACTGTCCTGCCCTGTAAAATAGCTCCAAACGGCCCTCCTCTTCCTCTCTGCCATCATGCAGACAGCAGAGTGCTGTTGAGTTCTACCTCCTACCTTGAGAACTCCTAGTACTTACACCGACAACAACTCACAGCATAGCAGGAGAGGAGGGGGAGAGGCAAAGTGAGCATGAGCGAAGTCAGAGGAGCAGTGTGTGCACAACCACTATAGCATAGTGGTGGGAGTTGTGTGCTGAATGTAGAGACAATGAAACTTAAGTATCTATCTCATCATGCAAGTAGCGATCAATACCAATACCAATGTTGGTATCGATACTTTAGATCGATCCGCCCACCACTAATTGGCTCTTGTGTATTGTGTCTGTACTTTTAATTTAACTTGATCTTTTTGTGCGCGTTCTTTTTATCTCCCATTCTTTGAACTGACCCTTTAATGTTTTTATGTAAAGAATGTGAATTGCCTTTGTGTATGAAAATGTTCTATACAAATATACTTGCTTTACATTTGTATTTTAACCCAAACCATAATCACTTCCAAACTTCAAAGTAATGCTTTTTATGCCTAAACCTAACCAAACTTTAATCATTGCAGTGTTAGCAATGTCAGATCAGAAAATTGCTTGAAAATACTCAGCACCACACAAAGTAATCATTAACAACATTAATTTTATTAATGCTATTAATTATTAGTTTTAACATAAATTTTATTATGCTTACAAACCAATCAACTGCTTCTATCAAGACCTCAGATAGAAGACAGATGTTGCTGGCTGTGAGTTTAAGTCCGGTGTGATTGCAAATACCAAGAGATTATGCAGAGCTCTCGCGGCTCTCGACCCTCCCACTTCCTCATGGATTAATGTCTGTTTTCACACCATTATGTTAAGCAGCCACATTAAGAGGAGAACTTGTCATGCCATCACAACAGCTTTTTCCTGAGTCTAATAGTCATAGTTAAAGGCTTGCCTCTGCACTAATGAACCCATGATTAATTAAGGCATGTCTCCCTGAGCACCGCTATGGCTGGGCTATAAGGAGGGAGGGGTTAGAACGGCTCTAAGGTTCATGCCGTCAATGACAGGCGAGCTGCTGCAGCTCCCATTACATCATCCTACCCACATGCTAAGCTGGGACTCAGTGATGTCACTCAGTTTACTCAGCTTCCAAGCCATTTGTTTTCCTATGAGTAGCCCTTTTGTTTATTTTCTTCATTTTGAATATCATTCTTTACACGTTTTACACTGACTTTAAAACTCAATTAACTTCACGTTTCTTGTTTCTACTGGTGTGGCTGTAAGCCCCGGAAAAGTGTCCATTAAAATGCCATTTCTGATGCTTTGTTTGCTTTGCAGGGCTCAATTATCAAGGCACCAGCAGTTTTTATGGAACCCTTGGCTGTAAGGTTTTAGGAGCTCCAGGAGAGGTTAGATCTGTGATTTTTCAAGGACCTTCCAGGAGGAACCTTGAGGGGCACTAAACACCTCCGTTGCTGCCAGTGCACAAGTCTCTAAGCACAAAACAGGCAGAAAACACTCCCTAGTTTTTTCCTTTCAGGACCCCACAGAGACATAAATTCACAGCACAAAAAAACTCCCTCTTCATGATAACTGTTAGTCTCTAGATGATCCACAGTGAAATTATGCAGCTCAGATATACTCCAAGAGCATTAAATATGAGTGTAAATATAGTACCGTGACCTGACTCCAGGGGTACTACAATAACAGATGGGCTCAAAAATTATCTGGCTGGCTGTCTTGGTGACTTAGGATCTTAAACTGATAAGATACTGCAACTGTATCCACACTATAGACAATAAAACAACATAATCAAGCAAAGCAGGGGGGAAAACTGCACTTCCTCATACCAAGCCTTTTACTTATTACCTCACCCAAGGTAATTGTTAAATTCAGCAGGGACATATTTTGAGTGAAGGCATCAGCATCACACTATAAATTCTACCTATGAGTTAAAGGAGGGGGGGGGGGAGTCCAAGTTCAGTGAAAGTGCAAGCTGAAGCAGGGGCCTGCAGCCGGCTCTGGGTTTCATCGGATTTGCAGTGGCAATTTAAACACACACACACACACACACACTTTCTCTAAGTGCACCACATAGTCTTAGATGTGTTTTGGATTGAAAATAGGATTAATGTGCTAAAGTGTGATTACAACAGTTAAACAATTAATTGGAGTGGACTCCAGTCACCCAGGGGGCTGGAAGGGTGGTGGTCTCTATGTGTGTGTGTATGTGTGTGTGTCAGGGTGTTTCTGTACAGATTCCAGCTGAATCAAGTGGACAAAGTGTGTTAACTGTCCAGGATTTTCCATGTTTCTCCTCCTGTATGCATGTGTGTGCACATCCACAAAAATGCCTTTTCCTCTTGCATTTTCTCATAGCCAGCTTGTCTCAGAGCAGATTGAACACAGCTGAGAATGTCGGTCGAGGCCTGCAGTGCACCATCCTAGGGGAATAGGCCGGAACCACGAGGCTGGACTGGGCTTTCCTCACAACTGCTGAAAACTGCCATGCACCCAGGGCAGGGGTCCAGGTGGATCAACTGGGGAGAGCGGAGTAATTTGGGGGTTATTTAAAATGATGTATTAAACCCCTGAACTTTAATCATGGTTGCTACTATACTGACAGCCATGATTTACCTAAAAATCAGTAGGACGAGGATGGGAGGGGATGGATAGGCTCAGAAGGGGACCACTTCATCTGAATTATTTTCTAGGGCGTTAGCACTGATGAGGCCTGGGGAAGAAGACTGATAGCTCTTAGGAAATCTGCATTTTTTAAAAATGCAACAGCTCAACATCATCCATAATTGCTTTATTATCCATCAGTGTAGCCTCTTGGAATTAGCATGTCTCAGCTGAGAGAGGGCTCTATGCAGAGAATCGGCAACCTTGGTCTTGTCAGCAATAGCCAGAATACCTCACACACAGAGCAGACCCCCACTTGTTTGAGTTACGTGTAAATACAGGCGGGCTCTGACAGACACCCAAAGTCAAACTGGTTTACTGAGGGTTGACGTAGCCAGAAAGCAGAACCAAGCTCTCACAGGTCATTACCACTGCCTGGCCTGTCAATGGGGTAATTGGAAAACCACAGGGGTGTGATGTAATCCACCGCTAGATTACAGACAAGTACACACATAAATATACAGTCCTCACAGGACAAGGACCAGGACAAACCGATAAACACATATTCATGAACACAGAACCAGTGGACAACCAGTTTCATTAAATGATCTTGTCAGCTGATCAAACAAGCTGCAGCCTTAGGCGATCCCACATTCACATAATGGCCTCCATCAACCGCTACCACCACTGTTTACAGATAAAACATTAGTTTTTTCTGTAACTTGCTTCCTGGACAATGTTAGATTTTCAAAAACCCATGTGAATATATCACCAAGAATAAAGTTCACCCTATCTGATGCCTAGTTTTATTACATTAGCTACACATTCTGAGTGTTTGCGTGCACCTTAAAATGTGTATAGGTCATATTCACTTCACAACTATATGTAATATATCATCCAACCATGTCTCCAAGTATTTATAACTGGAATGCTTGAAGTTTGGGTAAAAAGCCTGCAATCATCAGTCAGTGAATAAGATACTAAGAGAGACATTCACCTCCACACTCCCAGCCAATCATTATGTATTGTTTAATCCCTCACTGGCTTCCCACCCAGTTTCATCATGGAAACGAAAGATTCAGAGAGGGTGAGACGATGACAAATGCTTTGTTTGACGCGTACTGACTGTATTGGACAGCAACTTGATTGTGTGCACATACTTGTTTTTGTCCTCCCTAGTTACATAAAAGAGAGGGACAGAATATTAGGAACACCTCTAAATATAATGTAGCCCAGTACAACACCACCTTTAACTATGACCTCAATAATAAACATATAATTGAATTTATGACAATTTCACCAAAAACTGAAACATGTTGGGCTTCATAAACACAGATGTTAAGGCAGATGTGTTGCATTGAATGGCATTCAGTTGTATAGATGTACCTAATAAAGTGGCTGGTGAATATATATTACATTGCCAATAGTGAAAATGTTTTATTGGTGAACTAATACTCTAACTTTTCACATGCTCGTTCAGAGTTGTATTTCTGACACAAAGTACAATATATATTTCTCAATTCTTTGGGGAACATCCAGTTTCAAGTGACCTCCCTCAGTTAGATTCCAACTGAGAGCAAGAGACTCAGCCAGATATTATTTGGTACTTAACCTGGCTCAGTGGCTCATCTTTGTTGCTGTAACACAAAAACCTGAAAATGAAGATCATTGCTATCCCATAAAAATATCTGAAGCCAAGCACCTGGAGCTAATGAACAGCTGCTGTTTTTTTTTTTGTGCAAGAAAGAACAGGAGAATGGATAATAAAAAAAGGATGAACACAGGGGAAGGCACCAATAAATTTGAGAGGATTAGGATTGAAAACAGGGATCATACGTTCACTGTCAGAATGAGTTGGCTGTGTCTTCTGTCATTCTTGCTGGGTGGCTGGACAGGGGTAGTGTAAATAGTACAGGCTGACCACACAGATATTGACAGCTGCATGTGGATTTTCAAAACCTAAACCTTTATCACAGGCTAAAAGTGCTCCCACTGGAAAATACATAGATATAATTGCAAGAAAGAAAGGAAAACCTAACCAGCACTTATGTGAGCATTTCAGCCCAAATACCCACCATCTGCAGACACCTTCACAGAGTAAGACAATCAGAAATTCTCTTTATTGGCCACGTATGTTGAACACACAAGGGATCTGACTCCAGTACAGTGTCTTTCAATGTGCTTCCATAAGACAGCAAGAAAAAGTGCATTTAAATAGGATAAAGGAGACAAAAAAATACAGATAATATATACATATAAGCATATATACAGAGACATGCTCTATTAGAGTGTTAGCTGAATTAACAAATTGCAAAACAAAGAAGAAACATGCAAGTAAAAACATCCCAATATGTTTGTTGTCCTTGTCACCCCTGGAAGTTTAGCCATGGCTCCAACAGTCAGGTACTGGGAGAACGGTTTGTGACATATGGCCCTTTTTTAAGTACAGGTGTTTCTTCCTATCAGATTTATAATGTTCTCCAGTTTCTGTGAGAGCTAAACAAAAACAAGTTGCAGGGTTTTGGCTCCAAAAAAACACATGTAATGGCTGTGCCCTGACAGCAGAGTAATATGCACTGTCAGGAAAATTCAGAGGCGACAGGACTTAAGGGGAGGCTTCAGTGATGCCTGTCTGTAATTGCCCTAGGTCATGGCCGCTGCTTCACTGCAGATGACCCAGCAGGCATTATATATTATTACAAGACGACGACTTCAAACCCCTCATAAAACGAACTATCAAGGGTATTTCTCTCAACTTTTAGCTCTGGAGGCCTGGATTTTGTAAAAATCAAGATCCCCCTCCTTCTTCTGTGTATATACTTTTTCCACCCCATCATTTTTGAACATTAATTCCCAACAATGGTACTTTTCATTTGATTGAGAGCAGAGCAAGGAAAGACTCTCAGCATATGGTGAAGAGTGAGCGACCAGAACTATGAGAGCAACTCAAACAAGTATTTTTTCTGAGTATGAGCCAAAGATGACCTGACTAATTTCATTGGTAGGGGAAATATCTGTGCCCATAACGATACAGCCTGAGGCATTTTCTCTCCCGACTCAGTTATGTAAGTGTCAAGAAATATTCCAGACTTGGCTTGTTGAGTCCTGAGCTGCTGCACTGGGGCACTAAACCTGAAAGTGCTGTTTGCTTTTTCACAGAGTGCATTAACTCTTGCTGCCTTATTTCAAGGCAATCAGTGCTTAAAACTGCAGGTTGAAGGGAAAGCAAATCTCACAAATCACATGGAAGCTGATTTCTAAAACATATGTGAACAAGTCAAAATGTCCTAAAGACGGAGGAATCTAAATGAGGTATTTTGAAATTGCCATCAGGCACAAGTCAACCTTCATTTGATGAATGCTCCCTTTAAATGACCCTCTCCCACCATGTTCACAGTCCAACTGTGTATGAGTATGATATGTAGACTATTACTGATAACTGTGCTTGTCGAAAAGTTTTGGTTAAATGGATAGAAAAATCCCACAGAGAGTTATCATATATCTGTTAGAAACCAGACCTTAGTTTCTCTAATACAACACTCATTCCCTTTTTTCCATTGTAACACTAATGCATAACTTCTTGTTTTATTCTTGATCAAATAAGAATGTTTGTGATTGGTGAGCAGAGAACATAGTATACATCAGTGGATTTATGAACAATGCTTATTGTTTACAGCAACATTTTTCCATTTTTATGGAGCTGATATTCACAGGTAATGCTAATTTAACCCATAGAAATGACAGAGAAAACATACAAAAAGAACACCCTCACTCATACTTGTGGTATTACTTTCCTTCATTTTTAAAGGTTTTTGGCTCAAATGGCTGTGTGGAAGGCAAAGTGGTTGCAAATGTCATTTTCATACACTTGTTACAACAAATTTTGGCAAGTATGACAAACTTGACACCTTGGCTAATCAGCCCAGTATTTATGTTCATTCATTTACTTTCACTTTCATCATTCCCTTCCTATGAAGGAGGTACACCAATCAGCCATGACATGGCCATGGACAGGTGAAGTGAATAACATTGATTATTATCTCATTACAGTCAGTGTGGGGGGTATATTAGGCAGAAAGTGAAGATTCAGTTTTCAAAGTTGATGGGTTGGAAGCAGGAAAAACCAGCAAGCGTAAGGATCTGAGTGACTCTGACAAGCACCAAACACCCAAAGCTCACTGATGAGGTTAACCGTATGTAGCATAAAATTTCATTCATAGGTTTCAAAGGATTCCCATTTGCTTGAACCTTTGTTAAAATGGGTGAAAAAGTAAAATACTGTACACTGGTCTCTATGAAAAGAAACCGTGGTGTGAGAATAGTGGTGATGTCATGCCTAAGGTGGGGAGACTGTTGAGTTTGTCTAAAATGTTATCTCTAACTTGTCCTCATGATCAGTTTTCAAGCTCTGAATTAACAAATCCGTGCTCTTCCTGACAGTATAACTATGGAAGCAAACAGATTCACAGAAGATGCACAGTGAGCTGCAGAGTGACACTGACTGTCAACCAAGTGCTGCATTGACTACTGTGTACGCAGTGTTAAAGGGCTTTCAGACAGGAGGGGGCATGCACCGCGCTCACCGTGGGGATTGGCCACAGCACAGGGGAAGAAGGCGCACACGTGCAAATTGTGCACGTGTTGGGCACTAGTTGCTAGGTGACCAAAAAGTCGGGGCACCAGTTGCTAGGTGACCAAAAAGTCATCCACCAGGTGGTCAGCAGATATTAACTAGTTTTTCAAGCAGTGGACATGGACACACATTGTATCTATCTACATGTCAGCAAAAAGCTCCGGCTTTAGTTGTACTGTATTGATGAGGAGGAGATGAGTTGCAGGAAAGAAGAAGGGGTGGTGGGTCCGCCAAAATCAGCTTCTCCTCCATTTTCTTTGTGTCTGTCAGGTTCTTTGCAATTGGACGCGTTGAGGTGTCATCACAGAGCGCTGCGCCCAACCTAAACTTTTTTTTAACTTCAGCGCATTGTGAGGTTGCATGTGTTATCCTAGCAGGACACAGCACATACGTTCTTGCACTGTACAGCACATGGAAATGAATGGGTTTGATAGCAGAGCACAGCGCCCACTGCATCCCATCTGGAAAGGCCTTTAGGTATGTGGTCTTAATGTTATGGCTGATCTGTGTTAGTTCAAGGGTTTTTGTAGAGCAGTCTCATATGAAAGGTTGGAATGGTAAATCTGAGAGGCCAGAGTTTGTTTTCAGTCACGGACCTACAATGTTAGTTTTTATAAATCACAGCTTTGATTGTTTCATAACTTTAATCAGACAGTTTATTTGCGTAACTCTACCTTTGTAATAATACATTTGCTGTAGCTGTAGTGTTTCTCAAACCTGTTGCCATGTCCACATACTGTACAAAAAGCAACAAAAGTAATAATGCTGGCATTAAAAATTGCACAATATGACTGAACGTTATTCAGGATTTTGCTGAATTGCCCGGGATGAATGTTCAGAAGAAGGGTTGTAACAAATTGTTGTCATGGACTGAAGGTGTGTCTGCACTTATCATGTCCCTAAGGCCTCTAACACCATTCGGTGTTTAACTGATGCCTGTTGGTCCCATCTACTCAAATTAACTTTTCCTGGTGGGCAAGCAGATTTCCTTGTCTTTGGTACTTTTAGGAAACAGAACTACGCAAATCTCTGTTTAGGAAGAAGCTCCAAGGAAGTCGCATTGGAATCTGCTGTAAATTACATCACGTTTGTAAAAAGCATTCAAGTTTACAACAGCTGCAGTAAGGAAACCCCAAACAAAGATAGACTTTGAGTGAGGTATCTCTTTTTTCATGGCAGTCCTCTTCTCTGGGCCACCACTTCAAATTTTCAGCAAACCATTTCTAACCATGAGCCAGTTGTAACCCAATACTTCAAGCTAACTGTGTGATTTATGGAGCCTGTTCAGAGCACTGCACACCACTAGGCAATTTGTTGAAAAAATGTGTCTGAAGAAATATGACCTACAATCTGACCGAAAATATTTAAGGATCATTTTAGTCTAAATGAAAAGTTTTATGTATCCTATCAGTCTGCTCTTATACTGTAACCCCAAAAACCCCAGAAAACATTGGAACAGTATGTAAAAACAAAATTAAAACTGAAAATAGTGATGTGTAAATCATCTGTGTCCCGTATGACATTGAAAACAATACACATTATTTGATGTGATATTTCATCAGTTTTATTCTTGATTCAAAATAAACACTTAAATTCTGATGCTGCAACACATTCCACAAAAAGTTGGGACTGTAAAGCGTTTACCATGGTGTGATACTGACGTTCCTTTTCACAACACTTAAAAGACGTTTAGGGACTGAGGACACCAAGTGATTCAATTTGTCAGGCATAATTTTGTCCCATTACTCCTGCAAACAAGTCTTAAGGTCCACAACAGTCCTGGGTCTTTGTTGATGGAATTTGTGTTTCGAAATAGGTCAGTTCCACTTCTGTTATGGCTCCATTAATGCTGAACAATATATAGAGATGTTGGAGCAACATATGCTGCCTTCAAGACGACATCTTTTCCAGGGACGCCCATGCATATTTCAACAAGACAATGCAAAACCTCATACTGCCACATTACCAAGGCCTGGCTGTGGAGATAAAGGGTGTGAGTGCTGGACTGACCTGCCTGCAGTCCCCACCTGTCCCCAATAGAGAATGGAGATTAACCTTATGAAACCTGTGCTACCCCACCGGTTGATTTTAATAAAAAATAGCTACAATGTTATATTTGTCTAAATGATCCCAAACCATAAACTTATATGTGTTTCTAAGCAAATCTGCAACACAAAGCTTATATTTTATCCCCATTCTGTGTAGGTTAACTGAAGAGTGCTTGGCTGTACGCTGCCTTTTGGATTAGGTACTGCCAGTTTGCTGGCCCTTTAAGAGTTTTTTTGTTTGTTTGTTGGTTTTGTTGTTGTTTTGTTTGTTTTTTCTTTCATGCTCATCCCTACTCGTGATTACACGCCCTTGCATGACAGACCTATAAATATACCAGTGGACCAGTTTTTGTGTTCATGGTCCAGTGGCCGGCCAGGAAACAATGGCCTCTACAGTGACTGTCCAGTGGCCAAACACTGGCATGCCTAGACCAGAACATATGCCCAAGGTCTCACATTGTCACTGATCACATCATCTCCCTCCTACCGCACACACAGTTTAAACTCTTAAGAAATAACGTTTTATTTTAAGTTCTAATCTTGATTTTTGCTTGTTTAATTTCAATATATGATACTTCATTAATCCCTGTGCTGCCTATCACTGCCTGGACACCAGGGTTAACTTGCGGTTCAGTTTCTTGCCCAAGGACACTCCAACGTGTGGACTGGGGAGACCAGGAATCAAGCCACCCACCTTCTGATAGGGAGACAACCGCTCTACCTCCTGAGCCACAGCTGTTTATGTTATATCGAACTTTGAAACCAAGCAGTGTGAGGCTTTAAAGCTGCTTTAATTTACTTTTGGGGTGCAGCAAAACTAGGTGAAGACACAATAGTGTCCATATATAGTTGCTTTACAGTAACTGAGACCTATATACAGTACATCCAGCACAGACCAACACTTGTATTCATTTAGATTCGTTCACCTGTGAGACTGAACAAACTGGTGACGGTAACATTTCATAAAAATGGCTTAAACACAAAATGCTATAAATCTAAGGGGAAGTGAAGACTTGGTGATCATTCTCTCTGCTTCCACCACTACGAGTGTCCCTTTCACTTAATCCCTTATGATGCAGCTTTAATTTAAAATGACATTTTAATTTTGCACAAAAGCTGCTGAATCTTTGTGTTGCACTAATAACAAAAGTTTGAACACTGCTAGGAAATTGTTCCTTATATTTCAGCACTAATTTTGGTGCACTGCAGCCACAGACATTTCATCCAGAATTATTAAAGCTGGAATGAATAAGTATAAGATAAACACACATATACTGTTATGCATTCAGTGGCAGTTTGCCTTAATGTTTCACAGCTCTTTTGAGCTTTCCTGAGCTGTAAGGCCCTTATCATCTCCTCTAATGCATAGGTAATCACATGTGTGTCAGTTCTCACCACTTCCCCTACTGACAGGCCAATTGGCCAGCCACTCCAAACATGTAAAAAAAAATAATAATAATAATCCTTTTTACAACGTGTTTTTCCCCATTTTTTTTTTTTTAAGTCTTCCAAAGCCAGTGATGGACACTCTGGAAGACTGTGTGACACTGATGGCTGGGTGAGGGCATCATTTCCATGAGTAAAATATCAAGCCCCTGTCAGACCTTTCAGTTCTTCCGCACATAGCTACACAAACACACACATATACATAAACCCAAAGCACGCTGGGAAGCTTTTGCAATGCCCATGTCACCAAAGGTTTTTTTTTCATTCTTGAGGTTTCCTTTTGAGTGCCAAATGGATGCAGTGGCTCATGGGAGATAAGAAAGCATTCGTATTCACGTGTGACACTAGAGGAGGCTGCCTCTTTTCATCAAGTGGTGTACGGTTTGGCTGGCTGAGGCCCAGAGCAGACACAGAGGGAACGGCAGCACTTAGCTGTAGCGCAAGTCATTTTGTCTTCAGCTGGTACTATTTAAAGACACTGTGTCAGGTAAAAAGGTTTGTGGAAGAAAACTCATTTGTCTTGTTTTGTGTTTTCCTTCATTCATTTTGATCTGCATACTTTTTTTTCAGTTTTTGAATTTTTCATGGGCATATGACATGATTACTTACTGTATATTTGAAAATGTTTGTTTGAATAGTAATGGCCTCCGGATTGATCCCCATGGAACTCTAAAACGATTTTTGTTTCAGCAGATCTAAAATTATAGTAGAACAACAACAGAAACTTAAAAAGTTCTGTCATTTAGATAGGAGGTAAACCAGTCTGATAAACGAAGTGTTTTTTGTCAGAATAACATGATCAGTTGTATAAAATGCAGCAGTCAAGTTGAGCAGAACAACAAGAGATAATCTTTCCATGTCATTATTTATTCTAACATTGTTAATGAATCTGACCAGTTTCTGAATTATGATAACTTATAAAGCCTTACTGGTAAATACCACTGACATTGTCAATTACAAGATTGTTGTTTAGTTGTATTAGCAAATTTTTCAAAATTTTACTAATGAATGGAAGGTTAGAGATTGGTCTGTAGTTACTGATTTCAGGCAGCTCTAAGATGGAACTTTTTAGTAGTGGAGTAATAACAGATTTAAAAGCTGTAGGAAAAACCCTGCTGTGAAATGAGGTATTAACACTTTTAAGACATCATGAACCAGGTAGAGAAAAACTGCCTTAAATAACTTTGGAGTAGAAAAACTAAGATGGATTTATTATATTATAAAGGTCCAGATGTGTGACTGCTGAAAAATTACAGAAGCTATTAGTTGTGCTTTGATTAACGGATGGGAAAGCATCAGAGGCGTTTTTCTCTAAAATAAAACCCGCTACCCAGAGTGGGAAGGCAACGCTGGAAATTCAAGCAGTTAAGCAAGATTTACCTATGAGTTCCCACAGAAGGGGAAAGGTTTCAGGGACCAACTCACACCAGCTAATAGTTAACTTTAAGTAAGAAATCCTTTGACTTTTATTCAGTGATGTAAGAGCTCAACATTATACCAATCAGAGAGCTTTATATAATGATTAGAAATACCTTTAACTGATTTTTAAAGTTGGAAGTGAATCAAACAATGCTGTGCTGTAACTCGTTTTAAATCAGTATAAAAGTCTGAATTCTTTCTCTCTTTATTGAACTGTCTTTTTTATTTTGTGTATAGAGTGTTAGAAACTAAATTAAGGGATATTTAAAAGTTGCATATGATGTTATATAAACTGAAATTCAATGAGAGGATTAGACAAACCTTCTAAATGTAACTAGTAATGACTAAACATTAAACCCACATTGTTGACTCAATTTTAAAATAGAATTGTAACAGATAATATTTAAAATAAACCAACTATTTATTTATTCCAATGCAGATTTTGGGTGACTGATTCTGGGAAACGGATGTTGTCGCTAGTTACCTTGACCCTATAGTTTGTTTTCTCTCTCCAGTCCCCGGACAATCTATCCAGCTGTCTCCACTCCTGTGTACCTGCTGTCCAACCTGTTTTCTGCCCTGTCACTTCTCCGCCTGCTCAGGCTACTTTGATATCCCTCTGGTTTTGCTCCCTGAATGCCGACAGTCTATACTGTGGTTGCTTCTTGTTTGACCACTGATTTTTGTTTGTTTATTTTTTGTTTTTTAGGCTGTGCTCAGTAATTTTGTTATCAGCTTGTTTTGATTGTTTTGTTTTTTTGCAGTTCATGGAGTTTTGGTACTTGTGCACATTTTGTGTTGTATTTGTCCCCTCAGTGGAGGTGTGTCTTTTCGCTAGTTCGGCCAGCTGATCCTTGCAGTAGTTTGTTTTGAACTTTTTTCTGTGTGGAACCTGTGAACACACTAACTTCCGCACTTATTACCAAGCCACCAACCTTTCCTGGTCCTTGGCGAGGTGGACTTCTGGAGATAGTCGTTTTGTGGTGACTTCGCCATCTTGGGTCCCGCCCTGTGGAGAAGAAGACGGTACCAGTTTCAATCCTGATGTTAGCCAGTCTACTCACCTGCTGTGTGTGTGTTTCAGCTTTGTCACTCCGGAAACCCTGCCTGCATGATGACCTCCTCCATCTACGTCGAGGGTCATAATTACCTGCTGGTCCGACATCCTGGGTCATCCCTCACCTCTCCAGTCCCCTTTTCCTGTAAAAACAACAGATGACACAACTGTAACTTTACCCAGTTTTAGAATCTGTGTCACACTGCAGCTCATTCATTGTCTCTATCTTTAGGACAAGAGCTAACTTTGAACTTATCAGTACCCCCTGGTTTCACAGCCATGGGGGCCAGAGTGATTGAATCCTGACCAGACACCCGCAGCAGCCAATGACAGCCAGCTGGGTGGGAAGCGTCACAACCATTTCTGGCATTAGCTTGGACTAGCTTTTTAGTCCAACTCACCTCTTGCTCACACTGCAAAATGTGTAAGCTGTGTTGATTTTGTACAAGTCTTTATCCACAATTTCTTCACACATTTTTTTTCTCTGCAGAAAACACAGGAGCACTGTTTGTCATGTTCTGAAGTCACGTCTGATTATGTGAGTTTCTCTGAGATCCCTGGTCCCCAGAATCAGTGTGTCTGAAATCATTTTGTAAAAATGGTAAGTATGTGGTCCCGCCTCTTGACTGAATCGCCTAGTGTGTGTGTGCTTTTAAGATTAAAATATGAAAAATCTCTGTTGAAGCTGTCATTATGTCTGTGGTCTCTCGTGTTCTTTAAATTAGTTAAGATTCTAAATTCTCTGGTGTGAGAGGTTAAGCTGTGGTCCAGGAGTTAGCAAATGGGCTTCAAAGACAGTAAAATGTACACGGCTACTGAACCTTTTATGAATTATTATTGCCATTTATTAATATTATATGCCTGTAGTTTTAAAGACAATATGCCATGACACAACAGAATAATATCAATGGAATATATGAAATATTTCTTTCAACATTCTACAAATATATACAATTTTGAAAGAAATATTCCATATTACATAATACACACACACACACACACATATATATATATATATGTACGCGCATATGAATATACATATACATGCACCCTTACACACTGATTTAGCTTATTTCAGTTTACACAGTCGTTTAGCCCTTTTTTCCCAGTTTGGAAGCCTGTTAGCAGAATATCCAGTGTTTATCAGTGTGCATGATCATTAAATGTTAACAACATATATGAATTTACCTTTAAATTATGTCAATTTTACTGTAATAATCCCAGGCCCTAAGTTTTGTCTGTTTCTTGTCCCATGTAAAAATGACTGCACCCACAAAATTCTTCTGATGCTTCCTTCATCAGCTACACTTTAAGGTAAAATAAATGAAAACCAACATTTTGATTCATGCTGACAGTTCTGTTGGTTTGAATGAATTAAAAACAGACATATGTTCATAAATTTAACATTTACAGCTTTGCCTTTAAAGGTGATATCACCATTCTGCTCCATTTCTTCACATTTTTGGCTTTTTCACCCAAACTATAAAATTAAACTCCAAAGAAAATATAAACACTTGCTTTACCAAATGGTCTTACTTCCTGAAAATGTGAAACTATAAATGTGGAAGCTCATGAGGTTGATGTCACAATAGGTAATGTGACTGATCCTGTGGTTTTAGCTCTATTTCGTCCAAATCCTCTAATGTTGTAACAGAGAGAATAAAAATAGCAGCAGGACGATGGTCAAACGTCGAAGCTTCGGATGAGTTTGACTTGAATATCAATCCAACAATTAGTGTGGAGCAACACAAATATGTTCCTTCCAGGCCTCTGCTAGTCCCTTCTCTCACACCACCCCTGTCCCCCATCCATCTCACACTACCTCTCCTCTACCCTTCCCCCTGCACCCTGCTGTTTGTTTGAAGGAGCTCACTGTAAAATGTGATGGAAGAGATTAATTCAGATTAT
>NW_018127920.1:5918517-5925230 GCF_001952655.1 Monopterus albus | reverse complement strand
TCCCTACATTTGGGGCCTAATAAGGAAAGCAAACATAGATATTGCTGCTTCTTATTTGAGGACAATTGTTGCTGATGAGTTGGAGGGATAAGGAGTGGAGGATGTGGAGGAAATTGGGCTCCGGGGCTTTTTCTCTGGCCCAGCGGGAGTCTGTCGGGTGAAGCTTGAATAACAAATGAGTTTTGCTGAGAATTTGGCTAATCATCTCAGGCCGCCGCCGCCCCAGGACAACTGGACTTATCAGAGAGTGGGAGAGAGAGAGAGAGAGACCCAGCACTTGAACTGCAGACCCCAGGCCCTAATTAATGGTGACCGCAAATGAAAAGCAGCTGGCAATAATTACATAATTAAAGTGCCTTTGGGGGGAAGAAAAGCATAATTTCTGCAGCCATTGCCATAAATCTTGTGCTGTCCGAGCCCATACGTTTAACATGAACTTTTCCTGAGCAGGTTAATGCATTACTCATATAAAAAACACAGTATGCCTTTGTGTTTTGCTTGGACCTGCTTAATAACAAAGAGCATAGGACGGGCGGCCGGCGGAACACGCTGCCCGTGAACGTTTCAGAGAGCTGCTGGAGCGTGAAGAGCCAACACCTCCACTTACCTCCATGTGTGAACCTTCTCTCCTGTTTTTTCATTTTTCAAAGCCAAGCTGTGTTGGAGCCATTACTTACTTTAACACAACAGCCTGTTGCTGGGATAAGCCACACTCAGGTCATCTCTCTTACGAGTTAGTTACTGAGACAGAAGGGTATTAAAGCCCTGTTACTATACAAAGCAAGACATTTAATTGTGAATTTCTTTGCTTTGATGCATTGTATATTTTGGTTTGATATGGTCACTTGGAACTTGAGCGATGCCCTGTGCATGTCATAAAAAATCCTACAAATACATTAGAAATTTCAAATTAGCAATGAAACGCTCCAAGCGAACATTTGGTTTTACTTTAGATAATTCCACTGAAACTCAAGTCAGACGGTAACTTTTACACCACAAACACCGCAGCCACCAACAGATGACCAATTAAGCAATTACGCCCATTTGACAAAGTAAGCCATAAGCACCACTAAGTGTATTGTGACTAGGCCCAGCGGAACGCGCTGGGCCTTCACCGTGATCTTTTGTCAGACGCTCTCTAGGATGATTAATAGTTTAATTTTTCAAAATTATTTAGACACACAAATAATTTGATACAACGAGGAGCTATTACCACATCTTGTAATAGACATGTTACAATGATGAAAGCTTTAATTTGTTTTTAGAGCACTTACAGGGGTTAGAAAAGCCACCTCACTCCCCGTCATCAATCATGTGTCACTTAACACAAGTGTTATATTATGAGAGAAATGCAAATATGCCGGCTTAAATGCATGCTGTCCGACAGCTGGCTTTTCACAGCTCTTTGAATCTCTGCTTACTGTTTTCACTGTAAAGAAAATTACAAGTAGTCATCTGGCAGAGGATTTGTCCTCGCTGAATGAAGGATGGAATTGGCAGCAGGCACATCACTGTTCTCTGACAGGGGGTAATTAAAACGGACAGACACTTTGAAGGGCATGTGTTCTGCTCTGGAAATTAGGTTTTTGATGCTGTGCAGGTTTTATGGATGTTACAGAATGACAGGAAGACTTCAAAATATTCATATGTAGTATTTTGTCTAAGAACCTGATGTGGCTTTGGATGCTGAACACAGTACAGAATGTTCTTTAAGTACGGAAGCCAAACGTAGCTCTGAGTGCTACTTTTCTTTTAGATCTGCTACATCATGTTCGCAATATCATTTTGTTAGTTTCTCAAAGAAATATTATGATGTTGGAACATTTTTTCTATGTTTTTTTCCATAGAGCTTTTCATAGAGAGACATCTGAAATAGAAATCTTGACAGGAAAGAGGGGACAGAGTGATGAGGGATGTCATGCAACATGGGTCTCTGCCTGGACTTGAACTGGGGACACAGCGACTACACGGTCAGCGTCTCGAACCCAGGTGGCCCACATTTTATTTAGCAATTTTAACATTTAAAATTAAAAAAATTACAATGAGTGAAAGCAATCACCCAGATACTGAGCTAACAATTACAATAATTATATGACAACCTTTTTTTGTCTCCTCAGAAAATAACATAATGGTCAAGGCCATTTTCAGGCAGTTCTTACCTGCAGCTACTACATTTTGCTGTTCATACATGAATGTTTCAGAATGGTTTTGTTAGAAATTACAGTACTGCTTTTTCAAATGTGAAAGAACCACAGTGACTTTTGTTACTCGGTCTGCAGAGGGAGCAGGGCTACTGCAGGAGAAATGAGCTGAGATGGAAGTAATGGTACATGTTCCCAGCTCTCTCACAGGTTGCACCAGCTTTTTGCTTTTGAACAATGTGAGCATGAAAGATGCATTTCTTCTCTGTGCATAAGAGATGACAATTAAGTGATAAATATACTCCAGAGGGCAAACAAGACATGCATTTAATCTCTCTAGCCTGCAACAGTGCTTATGTTAATGTCACAGGATTCAGTTCAAACTCATGGCATGTTGAAAGCGTTAGAGAGATGTTACAGGTCTGGCCGAGCAGAACTGTTGTTGTGACTTTTTTGTGCAGTAGTAGTAATGATCCATTCACCTGTAAATGTTCTGTCAGTCAGGCCAGGTCTAACAGAGGAAACCACAGCCCGTCTTAGTTCCATAGCAATGTAATGCAGTTTCTTTCTTTTCATTCAACCTCAGCCAAGGCAAAACATTTTAGGTACCGCTACTCCCTCTCTCTCTCGGTTTGATCTTACAGTGGTTAAATTTAGAGGCATTTTCTGTTTCCAGGTTGGTGCTCACAGGGAAGAGTACATGCACTGACTTTATATGTAATCACATATATGCTACTTCTTGATTGAAAATTAAACAAAAGTGGAATTTATCCAGTTCAAACCTTGACCATACAGCACTGTCCTAGTAGAAGGCTAAGTGCTCTGTGTGATTTGCAAGGGGATTACAAAGCTCCATGCTGTTCAAGTCCAGGAATTGCCACAGCTGAAGGTCAGCGATGTTCCCATCGTCCCCCCGCTCCTTTCTTTCCACCAGACCTCTGTGTGTTTTCTTTTCCACAACCAAAGATGATGTTTTGTTGTATTGTAGACGGGTTCAAGAGGTGGCACAAAGTATGAAGCTAAAAGAGGTTCCCGCATTAAAGGTAATCACTGTGGCAGGGCTAAAATCTAAAACAGATTTATCAGGATTTAGGTTCCTTTTTTTTTCCATGGGGGAAGATTTAAACAGTGCACTCTGCGGCACTGAACCTGTCCGGCTCTGTGTTCTAAATGAGTTTTTTGTGCCTGTTTTTTTAACTGGCCTTGTTGACACATCAGCGTGCCGCCACACAAACACAGACCTGATTGGGACCATGAGCGTACCAGTGCATTTCAAACATCTTGACAGACTTCAGGGTTAAGATGTTCTGAATTAGATTTGAATTACAACCACTAAATGCCCCTGTCAAAGCTAATTACGGCTGACACTGCCCATGTGCATTTGGCTGAGCCACTCTTATTGGAGAGGCGCAGAGCTTAAACAAAGGAATACTCCAAAGGCATCACCCCAGAAATTGTCACAGTGTAAAAGGGTAATAGGGAGGTATTCTTCAGCTAAGAAAGCTAATCCACAGTGAGTCTCTGGAGGTGACGGCAAATAAAAAGCCTAGATAAAATTCTCACTAAAGGTGTTCTGTAGATAAAAACCAAACTTCATTATTTGGAGGTAAAAGGCTTGTCAAGAGCAACAGCAGTATTTTCTTCTCTTACACTGCTATTTATTGTTTCATCAGGTTAAACCGCCAACAGTCCATCGGTAGAAGAGGTCACATAATTCCCACTGAGATCACAGACATGAGTGGTTTGCATACAGCTCTGTACATAAGACCGGTTCAGACTCAGGAGCTTTCGAGATGTAGCTAAATCCCCCTCAGCGGCTGCAGATGTTTAAGCTCACTCTTCCTGACACAGTAATTGACCGGGGAGCCGAGGTATCCTTAAACAACGGTCAGCGTTGCAAGAAAAATGAAAGAATGATGAAATAAATTAAAATTCTTGTGTGAAACAGTGAAAATAAACAGCATGCTTGAAATGGCACCAACAGTGCACAAAGAGGGACTCTGTGATTTCTCAGACATCCGGTCTACCATTGCCGACGTCCCATGGAAGGCCAGGCTCTCTCGCCCGCACTCTCTCCCTTTGCCGACAGCTCAGGTGTGAAAATTTCCCCTTTGGAAAATCAAAGAGCTTCCTCCCCATCGTGGCTTCCTGTGGCACAGATCACACTCACAAATCAGAATTTTGTTCTTTAGTTTTAAATATGACAGCATTTCACACGACCAGCTTCATTACTGATGAATGCAGACACTGCTACAAGCAGTCTAACAAATAACAGAATGCACAGTGCATGAGCAGCCCAACTGGCTTAAAGGAAGTTGAATTTAACTCAACTGACAAGTGAAAGTGAAAAGGTGAAGTTGTACCCAGCTTATAAATTCTACCAACTGAAACACCTTTTTAGAAATGTGTCCTATTCCTTCATTTTTTAAAACTTTATTTCTTTAAATGAATCATTTTATTTGCTTCATTTTTTATTCATTATGTAATATTTGCCCAGGTTATCTTAAAGGCCCATTTCCTCTGTTTCCCTGGATGATACACAAGCTTCTCTGTAAGCACTTTTTAGCAATGTGGCCCTTAAATGTCATTTTGTGTTCCTGTGAGCGCCACAAGCGATGGACCTGGCTGTACTGCAGCAGACATGCTGCAGACGTCTCAGACACGGGTTTGTATCAAAGCCAAAACTACACACATGGACAGATAGGACTGAAAGTAAATGAGAATTTCTTTGTTAATTTCATTGTTTTGTTTTTGTTTGTTTGAATAATCTGGATGAATGATCTTTTAAATCGAGTTGTTCTCATTTTAGTCTTTTCCACCTAAAACTTTGCTTTTACATCATTTAGGCTTTTACTTTGAATAACCGTCTTACACAAGTTCAGATCTTTTACATAAAACCGAGAGTTCCAGATGTAACCATGGCTCTGTGACATTTAGCTACTACAGCTCTGGCGGTATGTGACACGGTGACATAGCCTCTGTATTAAACCTCTTGAAACTGAATTTACTCTTCAATTTCACCTGCGACAGTGAATGATGTTCAATCACATTCAGAGTCGAACCAATCACATGGAGATATTCCAGAGGCTTTGTGTGCCATTTTATACACTTGTCCTTCAACCTTAGGATCCTGACCGGAATTAATAATGATGGGTGGATTTGAACCATGCTTTTTTTACTGTTAAAATGTGACTGTAGACATCCCATAATAATACCAATCTGTAAGGCCGATTTAATCAGCAGATAAATAAGGCTGAGACTTTTGTTTCTCCAGCATTTTAATTTAATGTTATGTCTTGAATTCTAGTTTGGCTCCTTAACTCAGGTCTTAAACGTGACTAAGGCCTCTGACCTCAAAACTCCAAGGTCGGCGACAGCTGCTCCACATCGAATCAGCAGTGGGAGCTCTTGCTGAGTTGGAACATCTTTATGCCTATCACATTATATTATCAGTGAATAAAATGTTACATTACCTCTATCTCTGCCAACTGAAATTTCAGAATGTTTTTTGAAAGAGAATGAATGCCTTTATGTCTTTTTTATACAGGCATGTTATTGTTTTCTCTCAAATATGGTTCTGGAGACCAGTGCAGTTTCTTCATGTTTACAATGGCTCTCAGGAGCTCAGAAGTAATTGGACTCTAAAACACAGGTCCAGCAGCACCTCGTTACTTGCTGAGGTGGCCCTGCTGCTGCCTCAAGGTGCCATTTTGTCAAACAGGACCTCTTTTTTCAGAGCAGTCCGCCAAACAATGCGCATTAGTGTGCACCACATACAGCAAGTGCAAATTACAGTAAGTTACCGAGTAATACTGACACAGGCCTGTGGGTCCCTGCTCATTCCTGAAGCAAGAAAAACTGTTACTGAGCCATTATTATCGGGGGTGGATTAGAGCGGGATTTGGCCGGCCATAAATACATCACGGCTTCATTACACATGGACAGCACTGAAGAGGAAAAATGAATGGGACAGGGGATTTGAAAAGGGGGGTGTGGGGGACTGTAAGTTTGGTGTTTAGGATGGGGTGATGAGGGTGGGGTTCTGAACAAGGTTTAGCTAATTCTCTTATTCTGGGCTTAAAGGGGGGTGGATAGGAGCGTTACGAGGCCTGAAAAGCCTTTCCATCTGAAAGCACTTCATTAAGGACTGCCCCATGCTGCAGCGTTGCCCCGGCTGCTCGGGGAAGGCATTAAACAGCGGAGGGTGAAAGCTGAGAGGCACGAGCCAATTCAGCCTAAAGTGGAGCCTTGATTTGGGCCGTTTATGCTTCATCATCATCCTGCAGGGGCTCAGCTTACATCACTGGTGGAGAGTCACCGTCAACCAAATTAGCTTTGATGCACTTTAGGGATATTTTGCAAACAACCAGTTGTGAGTTTTGAGGGATTACTTTGTCTGAAACAATTCAGCTTGATAGCCTCCAAAAGCAGAAAAGTACAAAAAAAAGCACAGAAACAATAAAAGAAAAATATAAAAAATAAATAGAACATTTACTCTATAAAATTCAGTCTTTATATTTGTGTATCACATTTATCATTACATTTTAAAAACTACATTAATACATTTATATA
>NW_018127920.1:5914463-5918497 GCF_001952655.1 Monopterus albus | reverse complement strand
TTATTTTGATCTCTTATCAAAAGATGAAGTTCCAAGTCAGGGGGTAGTACTTTTTGAAGGACCGATGGCATCTTGCTGGGAGTTTGCCACAAACTTCCTGAAGGACTCAGACCATGAGAAGCAAAACCCTCTGGTTTGAGGAAACAGGGGCTGAACTATTTGGCCTCAATTCCCAAAAGTGTGTGTGGAGAGAACCAGGCAATGACCATTACCTCATCAATACACCCCTATAGTCAAACATGGTGGTGGCAACATCAGGCTGTGGGGAGGTTTTTCTGCATCTGGGACTGGGAGACTTGTCAGGATAAAGGGAAGGGTGGATGCAGAAAAATATAGAGCAATTCAGAATGAAAACATTCACCAGAGTTCTCAGGATCTCAGACTGGAGTGAAGGTTTACACTTCAACAAGACAAGGACCCAAAGCACACCACCAAGAAATCACAGGAGTGGCTTCAGGAAAACTCTGTGAAAGTCCTGGAGCCAGAGACTGGACCTGAACCCAACAGAGCATCTCTGGAAAGACCTGAACATGGGTGTGGACCAACATTCCCCATCCAAACCTGGCTGACCTTGAGCGATTCTCCCAAGAAGAATGGAAGAAAATTCCAAAAGAATGGTGCCAAGCTTGCAGCTTCATTCTCAGGAAGACTTGAGGCTGTCGTTGCTGCCAAAGGTGCTTTAAGTACAAGTGAAGGGTCTGAATACTTATGTAAATGGGATATTTCAGTCTTTTATTTTTAATAAATTAACAAAACACTCCCAAAACCTGTTTTTGTTTTGTCATTGTGAAGTACTGTGTGTAGATCTTTGCTTAGACTGCTGCCCCTGTGACCCGGTTGTGGATAAGTGGAGGAAAATGGATGGATGGATGTGTATAGAATGATGAGGAAAATTTGAATCAATTTTAAGACGAGTCTGAAACATCAAAATGTGGAAAACTTGAAAGGGTCTGAAATCTTTCTGAATCCACTATATATACTACATCACCACAAATGCACGGTTGGACCTGTCACCCTGGGCATCAAATACTGACAAAAATGGGTTACCGCTGTGCTCTAGTTAAAACCCTGTGTGCTGCACGCAGAAAAGGTGCAAAAGGGACTTGACAAATCATCAGTATTTTACAGTCCGGAGAATAAGAACAAACCGATATACAGCACATACTGTATACCGGTTTTCTTGGCCTTGGAATAAAAAGGTTCTGTCTACATTCTGGATGGTTTTGAAATATTGAGCCTCCAACTTTTAACATCCCAGAGAGGAAAACTGACATACACAGAAGCGTTCTTTCAGGCATACTAGAGTATAACATTATAAATCTATATCAAAATGACATTCCATTTTTACATTGATTTATTTAGAAGAGGCGTTTTCCACATAGCCTTCTATCAATGCGAGTTTTATCTTCTTAAACAAGAGAAAAAAGTTTATAGAACAAAATGTTTTTTCAATGTGCAATTTATTTGTTTACCAATTACGACATGAAGTTATGTTGCTTTATTTTAGGCACAAAGACATTTAGTCAAATCAGAGATTTTAAATGTCATTTCAATTGATTGATAAAGTTTAACTAAACAACATTTTAGAAAATGTCTTTCTGTGTTTCTATGACCATTGGCGACTGGAGGTGAAACTAAGGGACCTGTGACAGTCTGACATAGAATCAACGGCTTTTGACCAATGTTGTAATCTTTTCAGTTCCTTTAACAGACACAGCTGAGAGCCGGGAACTGCTTGGTCCTCCTGAGAAAAATTTGAACAAAAACCAGTGCTTTTGCACATGGAATCTTATAGAAGTTTTAAAATGACTTCTCAAAGAATAGTTTTATTTAAATAACCAAATTTAGGAAAAAAAGGTCAACTAGAACTTTAAAAATCTAAGGTCATGACTTGCCTAGAAAATCAAAACAATATGCTAAAGGCAGTTAAAGCATTTTGGAATGCTGAGGCTAAGTGCAGGGTTGGTGACAATTATCTGTGGATTCATCCCTATGTGCAGCCCATTTTATATCACACATACTCATCTGAGCCGGTATGAAAAGATTTATTATAAATCGGATTTTATTCTTGTAACTCCAGTCATTCATTCTGTCAGTTATAATAAACTTGAACTCACCAAAGTAATTGCTGAGGTTTCAGAATGTGGCAACACCGCTAAAATAGGTCAGCCGGAGAAACTAGCAAGAGCAGTCAGATTAGGTTAAGCTGTTATAACCCAGTGAACAGTTCTGCAGGATAGCAACCCTTTTATTTGGAGGTTAAACTGAAGATGAGGGCAGGTAAAATGTCATAATAACCTTTCATTAAAAGGTAAATCCGTGAGGCTGCACTACTTCAGCAGGTACAGTAGGTCAAACCTTAAGCAGGACATTAATGGATTAGTGAGCTAATGAGTTTGTCTTGTAACTTTCATATAATAAACATACCATTTGTAGAAAATGTATTATTGTAGCTTTAATCAATAAAAATGTATCAGCTTCCATATTCTATTTGCTGGCACACCGACATAATGAAGCAAGTTAGAAATATATTCAGCAAAGGAACACTAGAAGAAGCCTGCTACCACCCTGAAACCTGCATGCCATCTGTCAAAGGCCTCATACAAATCAGCTCAATGCCAAAGGTGTACAGGGCCAATACAGAGGTATTTCCAGCAAAGAAAAGCCACCCTAATAACACTGTAATATTATACTTATGCTCCTTATTTTTCTTTCAAAAAGTGCATGTGTCAAATTGGGCTCCCTCCTACAAATAGGAATTGAGGGTATTGCACCACAGCAATTCTGTCTGGCTCATGAACAGACAGTCTAAATGGAACCCAGGTCCTGTCTCTCTGCCCTAGAATGGCACAGTTTTTAAGAAGGAAAATCCATGAGACAAGAGGCTTGGATATCAGATTATCATCAAGTAGCACCAGATCCTCTGGTATTTTGTCAAAGATTTTGGTATTAAATCTCTGCTTCAAAGTGGCTAATTACACTAAGTCCTGATTTCATGGTCACAGCTGTACCGTATTACCAATCACAACAGCTCGACATAGACTGCTGCGGTTTCTCTGCACAAGAAGATGCTGTGACTTATCACTGCTGGTATCGATGTCACCGAGACACTCAGCAAAACCATATGGACTCGTACTGTAACTCTGTCTCATCATCAGCCTGCAGGCATCACAGGCAAGACCCAAATTCTGAGGTTTTGGTGTTCGTTTTTTTTTATTTGACGTAAAAATGTACTGAGTGTTGGTCATCACCTCACTCCATCCCTTTCCCTTCACAGCACATTTCATGACTCAGTCACACTTTTAGTAACATGCCACACTTGATCAAGAATGGAGACCTAACCATGCTATGCAAGTGCCATTTACTTTCCAGTATAAAATAATACTAACAGTATTACTAAGATAATGCAATAGCTATAAATCCTGTCCATTTAATACTGAATAAATGTGTTTACAGCCAAAGCCGATGTTCCATATGTTTCATATGAGGTTCCAGAACCCATTGTAAGTAAGGTCAGTAAGGTTTAGATTCCATCCATCCATCTTCATCCGCTTCATCCAAGACTGGGTCGCAGGGGCAGTAGTCCAAGCAGAGCCTCCCAGACTTCTCTCTCCCCACACACCATCTCTAGCTCCTCAAGAGGAACCCCAAGGCGTTCCCAGGCCAGCCAGGAGACATAGTCTCTACGTCTCCTGGGTCTGCCCTGAGGCCTTCTCCTGGAGGGGCATGCCCAGAATACCTCCCCAGGGAGGCGTCCAGGGGGCATCCTAAACAGGTGCCCGAGCCACCGCTTGTATCCGTAATCTCATTCATTCAGTCATAATCCAAAGTTCATGGCCATAGGTGAGGGTAGGAACGTAGATCGAACGGTAAATTGAGAGCTTCATCTTCTTCACCACAACGGACCAGTACAGAGACTGCGGACGCTGCACCGATCCGTCTGTCAATCTGCCACTCCATTTTTCCCTCACTCATGAATAAGACCCCGAGATACTTAAACTCCTCCACTTGAGGGAGCAACTTGCCCCCAACCC
>NW_018127920.1:5911156-5914422 GCF_001952655.1 Monopterus albus | reverse complement strand
TATATATTAAGTCTCTGACTTTATTTCTTTCACTGGCCTCCTCTACTAATGAAGGCCTGGACATGTTGGTTTGTCCAGCAGGCAGTTCTTTTTAAGTCTTGGTTATGTTCCATATGTTCTATACAAATGCACTAAAATAGGGATTAGCATTGTTGTGGTTCTTGTAGTAACCTTTTTTGTTTGTTTTCTTCCAATTACAATGAATAGCAACATTTGCAACTCTTTAAAGTTCTTTGTTATTATGCCAAACAATGCCAAAGCAAAACTTAAAATGGAAGAAATTGTAGTAGTATTGTAAGAATTAGAGTAAAATATTAAGAGTTCCATTCGAGTCATGAGCTTGTCATATAAACATTTTCTAATCCTTCACAAACAAAGTCTCTTCTTTACAGTTAGTGCGTATTTCCTCAAGTATGACATCATGTTAACCAAGATGCACGCACTGTGTAAAGGTAGTCGCACACACTCACAGAATCAGATCTCCAAATGTCATGGCCATTGCCTCCCTCCTGTGGTGCTCCATAATTTGCAGTGTAAACTTGATACTCAGACAGCAAATCTTTCAGTAATCAGTGTCTAATTTAAACCGACACACCGACTGCTGTGATCCAACACACAAATCACACTACAATCATTCGACTTAGTTTCTCTTCTAATAATGCATGTCTGCTGCTAGCATTCTATGCCTTTAGAGCACCAGGCACAATCAAGCAAATATTTCATCTTGAGTTACTAATAACTAATAATCATAGGCTCACATGATGGAAATATTAAGCTTAGCTCCACTCATTGGGGCTGGGCATTGCTCCTCTACAGAGGCAAAATGCCTCTGTGTTCCTGTAATAAAATATGGTATGTGCCGAAGCATATTAAGGCCTTGACATCTTGATGTAAGGCTTGTATGTTGTGTAGGTTTCATCTTTGGTCAGCTCTTCCCACTCAGTATTGTCTCATTCCTGCCCTTGATTCCTTTGTCCCTTCCTACAGAAGTGTGCTTACAGTTGTGTCATATTAGGCAGCAGCCTTATCCAGCAGTGTTGGGGGGTAACACCTTGCTATGGTAACACATTATGTAATAATATTACTTTTCATAGCAACATGGTAATACAATATAACACTTTGACTTCATTAAGTTTAGTAACTTTGTTAATTACTTTATGAAGTAACTTGAAAACATTTTAATTGTTTTTAAGTCTTAGCAAATTATAATGTATTGTGGACAAACTGAATCTCCTTTTAAGGTAAAACCTGCAGTTTAGCGGTACACCCCATATTTCCCTTAACCATCAGCAAGCATATCCTCTGGGGTTGACGCGAACCACCCTTCTTTGTTTTTCCTCTTTTCTCACTGTCGTTTAAACTGTGTATATAACACATTGACATATATACGATGGACGCGGCGTCACCACTTCCCTCCACTATGCACCCCTGTGCAGTAGAGACCAGGGGTGTGGTGACAGCGTCAGACCGCCAACAAAGCTGTCAAATGAACCAAAATACACCCCTTGTGTGTGATAATATCTACCAATTACAACAGAAATGACCTCTGGGAAAAATGTATCTGGTTTGTACTTTGAGTTTTTAGTTTGGCTCATGTCACATCCGTTAACATGGAGGAGGCGAGATTTATGACCTGTACGGCGTCCAGCCACCAGGGGGCGATCACACAGCGGTAGCTCCACTTCTGGGAGCTGTCATGGCATCCATATTTTATACAGCTGATGGTATAACAATATCTCTGTCAGTGCAAAATCAATTATGTCTCAAGGGAAATGGAAATGACCTGAAAACTAGAAAACCATGTACTACTGTAGTTTAATCAAATTCAACACTCAAAAATAAAACAAATATGTTAAAAAAAACAAAACATGCTACTTCTGTGGTGCATTAAATCTGTAATCACCTCTGCCAGGGAGGTTATTCTCTAGGTGCTGTTTGCTTTTTCTATGAGTGTGCGAGTTAGCAGCATATCTGAAAATCTTGTTCACAGATTTTAGTGAAATTTGGTGAAAAGGCTGGCAATGAGCCAGAGAAAAAGGATAAGGCAGGTGTTTATCTACGTGTCTCATAATGCCAAAAAATCCCACTCCCATTGTTTCCTAATGAACACATTTGGTGCTGTAGTGAGTAGTTACTGCAGCAGGATGATGTATGTGGGATCAACTCAAAATAAACTGCAGCGCCTGTGATCATAGTAATGAAGGAACACGTCATGGGATTTGCTGGCAGTAACAAGAATATACAGTAGAACATTTCCAAACGTATGATTTAATAATTCAAGACAAAACAATCTTGCTATTTTTTCTGATACTGATCCAGATGGAAATACAAATTCTATTAATAAAATAACAAATTTATAAACATGTATCATTAAAATCACATTTAATAGTAACAATATTTTAAAGCTTAAAGGATTATGCAGCCTTGGCAGAGCAGTGCATGAGCTGAATGTAGTTTTTAACTGTTAACACTATTTCAGAGAGGTGTTAATTCAACTGCATGGTGTGTTTTCAGGCTGCAGTCTGTGGTGTTATGTTGGATTTAAGAGTATTTCTAACATTTTCTCTGCCTTGTTTAAAAATACACAGGGATGACAACAACAAGACAAAAGATAGTTTACGAAGCAGTTGTCTTGGACCTTCACACTATAGATACGTTTCTATTTTTCTTGTCTGTTGGGGTACTGTTGCTGTACATTTGTAGTGTGCACACGAGGAGGAGGATTTTTTTTTTTTTTATAAGTGTTAATGATGGGAAAGCCCCAGTGGACTTTTTAAAAAGGTGACGAAATCGCTAACAGCTGCCAGCCACAGGAATTTAGAAATGTCAAACCAGCATTTTGTGACTGGCATTAGGAAGTTACCCCCACCTTGTAATAATATGTTTCTCTTTGC
Organism: Monopterus albus; assembly: GCF_001952655.1. Classification (NCBI taxonomy): domain Eukaryota; kingdom Metazoa; phylum Chordata; class Actinopteri; order Synbranchiformes; family Synbranchidae; genus Monopterus; species Monopterus albus. Next base: position 5,911,528 of record NW_018127920.1, on the reverse strand, counting down.
TGAGGTGCCAAACGGGTCGCTGCCAATGCAGACATCACAAACCGATCAAATCCTTCTGTACAAAAACATCAAGCTAAAGAAAACTATAATTATTTGTCAGGTCAAGGTTGGGTCACTGCACTGCTCATGAATACAAAAGAAATGTAACTTAGAGAACAAATCTAATAATGGTGAGTCCATTCAAAAAGTAATTTTGATGAATAGACCATATTCTCCACCTTCATTGTTGACATGGCCGTTCGGAGCTGTGGCCGTAAGGTCTCCGGTGCCTGTCGTGGTGGCAATCTCCGAACCCGGTGGTGGACACCGGAAGGAAGGGAGGACGTCAAGCTGAAGAAGGAGTCCTTTCGAGCCTGGTTGGCTCATGGGACT
>NW_018127920.1:5905680-5909517 GCF_001952655.1 Monopterus albus | reverse complement strand
TGGAGGGACTATGTCTCTCGGCTGGCCTGGGAACACCTTGGCATTCCCCCGGAGGAGCTGGAGGAAGTGTCTGGAGAGAGGGATGTCTGGGCATTTTTGCTTAGACTGCTGGATAAGCGGCGGAAAATGGATGGATGGATGGATGGGGCTGCTCCTCTGTCATACACACAGTTAGCTGTGTGTTTACACGTGGTGCTTGTAATGCTGATGCTTGAGGTGAGAAAATGCAAACATTTAACCAATCACCAGTGACTGCTCTGCATGCATGTGCCCCCTCCCCCTGGCCTTCCTGGTGCTTAATTTTAATACTACCTCCTAAGGGGTGCTGAAACATAGCTCTCAGAACGCATCTCCTAAGTGGGCATGCTGTAGTGGAAGCAAATGCAGAACTCATGACAGGCGTTACTTGGCACGACACTTTTGGCAGGTTCCTGAAATGGAAAAACTCCTTTACACACGATCACCGGACTCGGATGCTACACACACAAAGAGAAATGCTAACATCTCCATGCAACAGGAAGGCGTGAAGCAGCAAATGTTGGATCTGTGACAGCTGCAACTCAAAAGTGGAATCCCTGGTTACAGAAATCTCATTAGCCACATTCCAACCAAGTTGAAGTATGGACAGGTGTAAGACATCTCTTCTCACTGTAAGAAATTTGATTTGATTTTGATTTGATTTATTCTTTCAAGCATATAAAACAGTTGATATAACAACACACATTTTTACACACAATCCAATATCAATTTGCTTATACCTAGTACATGCTTGAATGGAGTAGGAAGAAGTCAGACTTATCCAGTCCTACCCCATGACATCATCTTACCATCATTGGTTTGCAAGCAATAAATGATTCACTTCTACACACACACATATACTAAAAAAAGAATATAACAGTGTTAACATTCTTACATCACACAAGTGATATACTAAAGAATGGTTACAAAATATACACCACACCCACAGTAGTCCATGTAGTTAATCATTGAGCCTGTTCTTGCATATATCTTGATTGACACATACCTTTATATTTACATTTGAACTCATCAATTCTATTACTGTTTTTTATGTCCACACTTAAATTATTCCATAGTTTTACCCCACTTATGGAAATACAAAATCTTTTTTTGGTTGTACGTATAGCATGAATTTTTAAATTTAACTGACCCCTTAAATTGTATCCCCTTTTGATGTTTCTTTTACACATGGTCCCTGAAAAATAAACTTTATAAAATAAAGGTGAGTTATTAGCTAGCTAGCTTAAGCAAGCAATGCAGCTTCACTGGGACAGGAGAGCTTAGTGGCATGACATTTTTCAGGCTACAAATGCAGCAGGTAATTTTGATTATAAAGGAAATCAGTTTAGCTTAAGACTTTGTGAGTAGGACATTTTTGGGTAGCCTCTGTGATAGCACTGGAGTGGATTAGGTTCTGGAGCAGTGATGATATGCATGTGAAATATCATGGAGATACTTGCTCCTACACATCATCTATTACCTATTTTGGTAACTTAATAATTTTACTTTATATTAGACCAAATGTTACTTCATGGGGATGTGAAGATAAGACTGAAGTAATTTAGTAACTAATTACTGATGATACTATAGCTTTTAATGAGCAATGATAAGTACTATGTAATACAGTACCTTTGACAAGTAACTATACTGTTTTCCAGAGAAAAACATGAAGGAAAAAACTGCTGTGTATTTCATATTCAACTACATACTATTAAAGGATTGGTGCTTTGATCTCTTAAAACAACAAAGCAAAACAAGAAGTGCTCTTGCAAGAAAAATGTATTTTGATACTGGATTTTTAGTTAATGGAGGTTTGACATATCAGATGTGCCAGATCTGAATCCATAAAATGTCTCCTCAAATGAATACACTTCTTGTGGAAGGAGATCAAAACTGATTTGTTCTTGTCTTTGAATGAAGTGCACAATTAGCTGAAAAGCTGTGAGAGTGAAATGGATGAAAGGCTATGGCCTGTGAAGACGAAACCACAGCCAACACCAAAGCTGATGTGTTTTTGATATATTATTATCTGTATAATAAGGTTTTTTCTTTTCCAGGAAACTTGGTATGACTCAAGTGATGTGAGTTTCTCTTTCCATCAGCCAACCTAATATCATACTTTTACACCGTGATTCACCCCCTCTAGTTCAGCTGGACCCGTATCATATTTAAAGTCAGTATGATTGAGTCCCCCCTGTTGATGGCATAGTTCTCATTTAGGCTAAATCAAAGAGACGTGGTGTCAGACCTAACCACTACTCATTACCATCATCACAGGAGTACAGGGAGCAATTTACCTGTGGAGATGTAGTAATGCTGAAAGGAAATAGGCTGAGCAGGAGCTGAAATGATATTTTTAATTATGTAGTACCTCTCCCACCGTTCCCATGCTGATACCAAGCATCCGACACCCAAACCTCATTTCAATATTTGCGTCTCATCAGACACAGGGCAAGGTAAAGATTATTTGAACGTTGGAAGAGAACCCGTTTGGGTGGAGGGTGGTGAACGTACCCTTACAGAGACCTCCACACAAACAAATGAAAACAGAGGCAGTCGCGGCATTGTTGGGAGTTGCGTTTATTAACTGCCTAAGCGGGCGCTGTCAGCTCATTTTCTTATTCGCTAATATGCTCTAAGGCTTCAATCAACAGCTTGATTGTCATTTACTTCTTTGCACTGGTTTTTATTATGGAGACTAAAACTGCTGTGAGATATCAGATGCTACTGTTAGAAACAATTGAAGCTGGAAACAAAAGCAGGCTGTGGCTTTAGAAAGAATCAGAGGCATAAAAAAAAACTTCCTGCAAAATTAGTTTAGCACACTTTACTTTTCCTCAACTATTTCTCTGATTAATCTATAAAATAAATTAAAGAAGCATCAGAGAACACTGGGAACATTGACAATGACAGGTCACACTGTGAATAAAAATGGACTTGAGACTTTAGGGATAAAAATTCATTTGGAGACAAACCATCCACAGACACAGACACAAGAAACAAGTATTATGTAGTAAACGCTGGTGTCATTACTTAATTTAAATATCAGAATTACGTATCTGTGTATGTGTACAGACACACACACATAGATATATGTAGATGGACAGATAGACAGATAGAATCAACTTTATTGGCCAGGTGTGTTGGACACATGAGGAATTTGATTCTGGTACAGCAGCTCTCAATGTGCATGTACAATGTTCTTTCATAAGGCAATGAGTAGAAAAGTAAACAAGATAAGACTGAGAGAACAAGAAAATAAAAAGCATGTGCAAACAAGAAAAAGGAGTGTGCATCAGGAAAATAAAAATAAAGTACTTATAAATATCGAAATATATGTACACACAGTTTACATGGAACTTTTCAAATAGATATATACAAATGGATGTTTACAGGTATTGCAGTGAAGGTTGTCATTCTGTTATATAGTCATGGGTTAAGCTTGATGGCCCGGGGGGGGGGGGACTGGGCCGGGGGGGGGGGGAGACTGTCCTTATGTGTGGTTGGCACACTAATGGAGTGGCAGGTTGAGAGACGGATCAGTGTGGGTCCGCAGTAATGCGGTCTCTGTACCGGTCCATTGTGGTTAAGAAGTAGCCGAGTCGTAAGACGAAGCTGTCAATTTCACACAGGCCGAGGTGGAGGTGTGGCAGCAATCTTTGATTCAAGCCTATTAATCAACCCTAGACCTAAACATAGTTATAACTCATTTGAAAGTCTCACCCTGAGTCTCTCACACCCAAACTGGAAAACTCAAAAGCCTGTTCTGTTTGTTATTGTATACCGTCCACCTGCTCCTTATTCAGAGTTTTTAAGTGA
>NW_018127920.1:5901053-5902520 GCF_001952655.1 Monopterus albus | reverse complement strand
TTGTTGTGTCTTGTTGCTTTTCTTCTTTTGTCTCTCCTCTATCCACTCACCCCAACCGGTCGAGGCAGAAGGCCGCCCACCAAGAGCCGGGGTCTGTCGGTGGTTTCTTCCGTTAAAGGGAGTTTTTCCTCCCCACTGTCGCCAAGTGCTTGCTCAAGGGGGATTTGTTGGGTTTTCCCTATGTAATAATAGTGATAACAGTAAGGTCTAGACTTTACTTTGTAAAGTGTCCTGAGATGACTTTTGTTGTGATTTGGCGCTATACAAATAAAACTGATATGATTTGATTTGAATTTACCGGTTTATCTATGTTCCTACCCTCACCTATGGCCATAAAGTTTGGATCATGACTGAAAGAATGAGATCACGGATACAGGTGGCCGAAATGAGTTTCCTCCAAGGAGTGGCTAGGTGCACCCTTAAGGATGGGGTGCAGAGCTCAGAGTAGAGCCGCTGCTCCTCCACGTTGAGTGCAACCACGTGATATTCCCCCCACTATGGACCTCCATTCCCGGGGTACTCCCTGGTGATAACGGGGTACACAGGTTCAACCGGTGCCCCGGGGAGGAATTCTGGGCATGTCCCTCCGGGAGAAGGCCTCGGGTAAGACCCAGGAGACGTTGGAGAGGATAATAATAGGATAATCACCTTTATTGGCCAAGTATGTTACACACAAGGAATTTGTTTCTGGTACAGAACTGAGGCAGCTATCTGCGGCGCCAACTCAACCGATGGCTCTAACCATTGGGGGCTCAGTGTCCTGCCCAAGGACACTTCGACACTTGTACAGAAGCTCATGAAGTCATTGCTGCTGAGACCTAAGGAAATACAGTGCCTTGCGAAAGTATTCGGCCCCCTTGAACTTTGCGACCTTTTGCCACATTTCAGGCTTCAAACATAAAGATATAAAACTGTAATTTTTTGGGAAGAATCAACAACAAGTGGGACACAATCATGAAGTGGAACGAAATTTATTGGATATTTCAAACGTTTTTAACAAATAAAAAACTGAAAAATTGGGCGTGCAAAATTATTCAGCCCCCTTAAGTTAATACTTTGTAGCGCCACCTTTTGCTGCGATTACAGCTGTAAGTCACTTGGGGTATGTCTCTATCAGTTTTGCACATCAAGAGACTGAAATTTTTGCCCATTCCGCCTTGCAAAACAGCTCGAGCTCAGTGAGGTTGGATAGAGAGCGTTTGTGAACAGCAGTTTTCAGTTCTTTCCACAGATTCTCGATTGGATTCAGGTCTGGACTTTGACTTGGCCATTCTAACACCTGGATATGTTTATTTGTGAACCATTCCATTGTAGATTTTGCTTTATGTTTTGGATCATTGTCTTGTTGGAAGACAAATCTCCGTCCCAGTCTCAGGTCTTTTGCAGACTCCATCAGGTTTCCTTCCAAAATGGTCCTGTATTTGGCTCCATCCATCTTCCCATCAATTTGAACCATCTTCCCTGTCC
>NW_018127920.1:5891722-5895688 GCF_001952655.1 Monopterus albus | reverse complement strand
ATTCTTTAGGATGAAAGGAGCCTATCCTAGCATTTACCTTGTGTGGACCACCCAAAAGGTCCACACAAGAAGAAATGTCCACACAACAAAGGTGTTCCGTCAGCGGTTGGTTCGTACAAGTATATAAAGACAACCCCCCCACACACACACTTACTTGTACTTCTATCTTTGTGGAGACACTCATTGACACAATGCATTCCTTACCCTAACCTTAACCTTACTTTGTAGCAACAAAAAAAAAAAAAAAACACTTTTTTGGTCCTCACTATTTAGCAAGTACAAGAACACACACACACACACCTGGATGTTGTTAGGTCTGGGGAAGACCAGGCCCATTAGTAACCCTCAGTTCACCGCCGTCCATCACAATGGAACTAAGCGTCATCCACCAAACACAAACCTGGCACAGAATATGTCTGAAACAAGTGGCATCATTTAGACTTGAGGTGAGGTGGGGGCCATACTGTTTCTATTCATTTAAATTTGTCCTAGGATGTCAGATGACTTTAATAGTTGAAGAATAACAAGATGTTGAGCAGTGAGCTGTGTGTGCTGAGTGACAGACATTTTAGCACTAACTGTGGCATCAGCTCTGCAGGTCACAGTACAAAGCTTTTTTCAGAGGGAAACCACGCCTTCACCCACCACCACCCTCATCATTCCACATGAACATTTATCCACAGTCGCCTTTGTTTTTACAGCACAGAATAAATGGCTCATGTGACACAGCACAAGTCTGCACATTATCAACACAGGCAATAAGTCACCATTAAGCCCACTCATTCCCACAAAGCACAACCTTGGCCCTCCACTGTTCACCACCAGCTTGACCTTATTTGCATTCAGCTTACAGTCTCACTGAGAAATTGAGATACTGAATCCAGAAACCATTTAAATGGACAGTTTACTGTCATTATAACATGACAAATACATCAAGGTGATGTTTTTGAAAGTTCACTAAACAGCTCTATCAAAGGGTTCATCAGTCAGGAGTACATTTTATATATCAGTTCAGGGAAATTAATATGCTCAAGTAACCATGATTAAATTGCAATAAGTGGAAGGGACTGCCAAAAGTGTATCAGGCAATGTTTTAATTTTACCAAGATATGTCAGTGCCAGGTCCCAAAAGGGGAAGAGTTTGTCCTTGGACCCTTTAAGGATTTTACCTTCTCCAACTGTATGAACTTATCAGGTCACTCAACCATACAGATGCTTTAGGTGAATTTCCAATGTAATAAATGTAATACTGTTCTCTGTCCGTCACAAAAGTAATGATGTTTCGTCTTTTTCTTCTTGTAGAATGTTTTCTGTCAGTGATACCTGTCTAGGCCTGAGACTGAGTATGTTTGGAAAGTTGGGGTCATGTTATTTAAGGAAGATTTAAGGAATTTTGGGTGATGGGTCAAATGTTATATCCAGAAATACACTGCACTACACTGCTGTGACATCATCAGCAACTGACAGTAACAATGGAGGACATTGAAAGTATGCTGTTCTTGATTTTCAGTATGTGGCTGTTTTTCATTAGTACAATAACTACAGTAAAGTAACGATTAACATTAAATAACATTGCTTTTAAATATGGAGCTTTCTTTGTTCCAGGACATCTTGCTGTGTACAATGTAATGTTCTGATGACGCTACTTTTATAATCCTTGTGTGTATGGGTTCTAATGCTTTGTTGCCTTTATGTAACTTATTATTTTAAGACTAAGTGTTCTTTGTTACTACATACTTACGTACGCATGCGCCGCTCGGAGTGGCAGCAAGTTACAGCAGCTGTGTCCTCATTGTGTTCTTTTCCGTGTTTTTACAAAGTTCTGTTCTTATGTGTCTGTTCTTATGGTGTTATGTTGGTTGTTCTCTATTGCTGCTGTAACACAGAAATTTCCCCACTGTGGGATCAATAAACTACCTACTCTACTCTACTCTACTCTTGCACGTTGATGATCCGATTTCTCTGACCAATCACTAGTCTGCACGTCCCTACTTGGCATCGCCTCTGCTCGCTCGGAACCTCGATGGAGGCGATACCAAAAATAGTACCAAGCACCAGGTACTACCCCAAACATTTGACCAATGGAATCACAAATAACACGAGTTGATTCTTGAGTTGAGTTTGAGTTATTTCAAACAGTATAAGCAAACATCTGCTGACCTCAGTCAAATCTCAGTTCAGTTTACTTGTGTCAGTGATGCAGGAGGGTTCAACTTTAGGACCTGTTAGTTAGATGAAGAGTTTAAAATCCATACATAATAGTAATAAATAGCTGTGAACAGATGCATAATGAGCATGGCAGGAATTTGAGAACACTTTGCGTTACTGAAAAATTAGTTGCCTATAAGCTTGTTACTCCGCTTTTAGTGAAACTGCTGTCCGACTAATCCTGCTATTTGGTCCCTAGTGCCTGCTAAAGCAGCTGTGGTATATAGTCAGCAGACGCATCAGACAGAGCCAATATAGTGGGTGGTGCTGACAAGCCTCAGAGCCAGAGAACTGATGGAGCTGAGCATATGATGGGCAGGCTGGGCTCATGCAGAGCTGAAGGAGTGAAAACAGGTCAGTCTCTGAGCAACGAGGCAGGTCAGGAAGTGGACTTGAAGTGTCATGTGAAATACAATATACGAAGACCTTAATCCACGCACAGTGGCTTCAGGAAGCATTCGGGCCCTTTCACTCATTACCCACTACAACTGTATGGTAGATTAATTTTTAATGGATAAAACTGCCATCTTAGTACATCACTCTACACTTGAAAGAACAATGACAAAGTGAAAATGTTCTTAGAAAATTTTGACAATTTATTAAGAATTCAAAAACTGACATCTTTCATTTACACATGTATTCAGACCCTTAATTCAGCACCTGGTAGAAGTTCCTTGGGCAGATTGCTTGAGAAGGTCCCACATACTGTACGCATGATACCGCCTTGACTATGTTTCACTCTAGAGATAATGTCAGCCAGGTGATGAACAGTACCTGGTGTTTACCAGACATAGTGTTTACAGCTCTGCCCAAAGTTCATTTTATATTAATCGATTCACTGTGCCACAGGTGGTCTCCAGTCAAGGTCTAGACACATCTCAAGGATCACTGAAGCAGGATGCATCTGACCATGAGTACTTTTGTAAAGAGTAGATTTAAGTATTTAACAAATCTGAAAAAGGAAAGAAACATTTTGTCTTTATAGGCTGATGGCAAAATGGAAATTTCATCCAATTAAGCTGAAAAAAAAAAACTGTAGAAAAAAATCAACTGGACTTGGTTTTAGGTCAAAGTCGTTTCACCTCTCATCCAAGAAGCTTCATCAGTTCTGCTTGACTGGTGTTGAGCCAGAGATACAGTATTTATCCCCCTCGGTGGTGTTTCAGTCCCTTGATGCCCAACAATGTCCTCTAACGAATGAGTCGTTATAGCCCAGTATCGGTGAGAGTTGTTACCTGTTTTTGAACCCTCACCTGTGGACTGACGCCTATTGTCCTGGTGGGCATGTTTGGGCAGAGATCTCAAAACCGGGTTGTAGATGGAAGACAAGTTGTGTCTTAGTCCACCACCCCTATTTAGTGAGGGGTGTTTTATTTTTACAAAAATAGCTTCCTTAACTCCTCTCTCAAACCGGCTATGTTCTCTGGAGAGGATCTGGACTTCACTGTCCTCAAAAGAATGTCCTTTGTCCTTCAGATGGAGGTGGACTGCTGACTCTGGTCCACTGTGGTTGGCCCATGCGCTTGTGAAGCGGCTGCTTAGTTTCACCAATGTACAAGTTGTTACACTCCTGACTACACTTAATTTCATACACCACATCACTCTGTTTATGTCTGGGTGTTTTGTCCTTCGGGTGGATCAGTCTCTGCCACAGGGTGTTCCCTGGCCTAACCCTGTAAAGCCCAACACATCAAAAAATAGTCCGAAAATTCTAATTTTTTGGAACTGAGATGTTTATTAAAGCTTATAACAACTCCC
>NW_018127920.1:5880446-5891106 GCF_001952655.1 Monopterus albus | reverse complement strand
CCCCCCCCCCCCCCCCCCAAAATTTTGCCATATCATTTTGTTTATGATATAATTTTTATATCACATTTGATACATGGGGTGTTTTTGACAACGTTTTGCTCACAAAAATGTTAATTTTAGATACAAAAACAAATGTTGCCCATAACATTTTCAAACTATAGAATATTTCAGGCAGTTTTTCTGTTTTTTTTTTTTTTGCATAAAACTTTTTTACAGCCTTTTTAGTGCACTTTGTGGTAGGCACAAAAACCGTTTCTGTCCTTATTCAGGCAAAGATGCACCTTAAACTTTTCACAGTAGACGTGAGAAATGATTGCCGGTGCAGTTCTTGCATCTCTGTCGGGTTTCCCATGTTGGAAAATGATCAATGCCATCCCTTCTTACATCAAGGAGGCGCACTGCAGCTTGGTCGTTTACAGGGTGGTGTTGGAGTCGCTTCTGGAGAGGATAGTGGTCTGCCACACTTGATTTTGGCCTTTCCTGCACTGGTGAGAGAAGTGCCAACCAAAGCCTGAAACCTTCGCAGAGCCATGTGTTTCATCTGGGGCTCTAGCTTCTTCTGGTCTCTTCTGTAGAGGTTCCATGCATTGATGACTGCCACTGTAACAGTGTACCACCAGATGTACATGTACCATCTTCGGGATCTGAAGCTGAAATTGTAAAGTGCAGACAGCATATCAAGGAGATCAACACCTCCCATGAACTTGTTATATGTTTCAACAATGGCTGGGCCGGGGAACATTATGTGAGTTTTGGATTTGCGATCCCCGCGGGTCACATTTTCCACCTGACTGGGGTTGAGCCAGAGATATTTATCCCCCTCAGTGGTGTATCAGTCCCTTGATGCCCAACAATGTCCCTTAATGACTGAGTCGTTATAGCCCAGTATCGGTGAGAGTCGTTACCTGTCTTTGAATCCTCCCCTGTCGACCGACGCCTATTGTCCTGGTGGGCATGTTTGGGCAGAGATCTCAAAACAGGATTGTAGATGGAAGACAAGTTGTGTCTTAGTCCACCACCCCTATTTAGTGAGGGGTGTTCTATTTTTACAAAAATAAGTTTCCTTAACACCTCTCTCAAACCAGCGATGTTCTCTGGAGAGATCTGGACTTCACTGTCCTCAAAAGAATGTCCTTTGTCCTTCAGGTGGAAGTGGACTGCTGACTCTGGTCCACTGGAGTCGGCCCTCCTGTGTTGGGCCATGCGTTGGTGAAAGGGCTGTTTAGTTTCACCAATGTACAAGTCGTTATACTCCTGACTACACTTAATTGCATACACCACATCACTCTGTTTATGTCTGGGTGTTTTGTTCTTCGGGTGGACCAGTCTCTGCCGCAGGGTGTTCCCTGGCTTAAAGTTGACTGGGATATTGTGGTTGCAAAACATCCTTTTTAGCTTCTCTGATAAACCAGCCACATAAAGGATGACAGTGTTATCCCTTCTTGTTTCTGGTTTCTCCCTGTTGGTGTTGGGCCTCTTCCTTGCTTTGGTGAAGGCCCACTTAGGGTATCCACAAGCCCTAAGGGAGTTCTGGATGTGTAATTTCTCCTTCTTGGCCCCTTCTGCAGTTGTGGGCGCTTCCTCTGCCCTGTGATTTTAACCCATGTGTCATCCACGTAGCGGAACCAGTGGCTGGGAGCGGTACCAGTGAAGGAAGACAGGGCTTTCTCCTCAAATTCCTCCATGTACAGGTTGGCAACTATAGGAGACACCGGGGAGCCCATAGCACAGCCGTGTTCAGCTTATTATGACCTGGATGACTGAGAATCTGCATGGAGATTTTCATCCAATTAAAATGTAATCTATAAAACAATAACATGCAAAAAGTGCAGGGGTCTGAATACTTCCTGAAGTCTCTGCATGTTCTTCTTTCTATCATTGTGAAGCGGTTTTATTTTAAATCTTCATCAGGGTTAAATGGCTATTCAGACATACTGTATATCCATATCTCTATATACACATCAGAGTGCGCTGTCATATAGTCTTAAAACGCCACTCAGTCAGCTTTGAACAGAAATAAACCCAAACTTCAGATCTGCAGTGTAGTTGTTAGAATCACTGTTAGGATGTTTTAAAAATAAAACTGTAATGTTTGGAAAAAATGTGTCATTTTTATAAGAAGGTTGATTTTGCCTAAAAGTTAGTGTTGCACAAATAAAGTTAAAAAAAACTAACTAAATAATACTGTAAGAATAATGTTCCTACTTCAGAATGAAAAAGTTGTAATTAAAAAAAAAAAAGTTATCAAAATGCAGCCTAAATGGAAAAAAAAAGTTTTTTTTTTGTTAATTGTTAAAAATTATTGTGGGTATATTTTTACACAACTATGGAAATGCACAAGAAATTACAGTCCAACAATACAGGCTCCAGAACAAAATCCCAGGAGTGTGCCACAAAATAATTTTAGGCTTTTCCAATGTGTTACTATAATTGTGTCACACTATATAAAATGAGTTTTAAAAAGTTCATAATATAACTGAGCGCTGTCTGTCCATGAGAACTGGAAATGTTTAAAAAGGAGGCAAATGAAGTGGGCACTAGAAGATCATAAACCAGTATACAATATATATGAGGTAGAATAACAAATGTATTTTTTCAATTCATTTGTCAATTCCACTTCAAGGGTGGCACAGTGGTTGGCACTGTCACCTCACAGCAAGTAGGTTCCAGATTCAAACCTCTCAGCGGCGTTTGCATGCTCTCATCCCATGTGACTTTTCTCCAGGTACTTGGGCTCAGTTGTCAGTTTATTAAATACACCAACCCTAAACTAATGTGGTCTAATAAAACAGCCATCTCTGAATAATGCAGCACAGTCCAACAGTAGCACAACACCAGCCTCTAAAATGATCATACAGTTGAATCAACAGCTCTCTGAAATGGTTTGTATACAAACTGAACAATATCACCTTCATGAAGGAGATTGAACTCATTTTAGCTAGGTGTACCTAATAAGCTACCACCTGGAATAATATTGGTTTTTGAGTATATAAATGCATCATTCAAATATAAATTGAATCTGAACAGTCAGGTTGTAACCCCCTGCTTCCAGTTGTTATGCTAAGCTAGACTATTCCTTAGAGATCTTGATAGCTTTACATTTTGGCCTGATGGAGGCACTTGAGAGATCAGGGGGTCACCAACTTTCTGATTCATCATCCTGGGAATACAAGTTTCCATTTTTCAGAACATTTCATCAAAATATCACTGCTGAAACATCTTACATAATTCTACTTACCTCTTTACAATATGTTGTCATATTCCAAACTACATCAGTCTCACAAGGCTCTTAGAAATCACAAACACACCTCTTCACTTTGTATCGTCGTTTCGAAATAAGCCATTAACCAACAGGAGCCAGAGTGAATGACCATACCATTACTTTTATTTTAGATATACTGGGCTACAATTATTTAAAAAAAGAAAAAGAAAAAAGAAATTAAAGGTATTTGTGATCCATAAGGTGCAGACTGCAAACCACTGCAGCATGGTATTACAGTATGAGTGAGGAGTTCAACTTACAATCTAATGTCCCTTACACATTAGCTGCAGGTTGTGATGGCCCATAATTCCCCACACGGATACAGTTCCCCACTTTCTCCATTGAGTGCCACTCTGCTGGTGTTCTGCTGCTTCAGTCTTCCATACCGGTTGAGTTCTCCGCACTCACGGTTTCATCAGTGGCATTTCAGTTCTCTTAACATGCTTCATTCTTTCATAATTAGACCTTAAAGGAAAAATCCACCCTAAAACAAAACTACTGTTGGAAAGAAGTCTCAAGGTACATGTTCATTTTTATATTTGACATCTGGCCAGATGTGGACGGCTGACATCACATACAGACATGGTTCATTTAACAGTAAAAGCAAAAAGAAATGATTCTGAATCAGAGTGAACATAAATTGTTTCTTTTGACAGTGGTCAGCAGAAAACTTTAAGACAATCACTTCAGTGAAAACAAGACAAAGTGATTTCTATTAAAAACCAATTTAGAGACTAAATCTCCTTTTCTTTTTTATAGAGGCAGCTAGTCCTGATCCAGGACTATGATGCTAATTCTGGAACACCACCTCCCCGAATTTGGACATTTTAATCACTGTTCAATTTATACAACTTTTTACAAAAAAGAAGGGTAAAAATACAAACTCACTGGATGGCAGGAAGTGTTTGATGTGAATGCAGTGGAGTACAAAGTAACAATACATTTTTGTGTCTGTCATATATCACCCCTGGGAGATATATGACAGCGTTTAACTACTACAGAAAGCAACAGTGTTCTTGATTCAGCTTCTGATCATCAGGGGCGGCAGGAAATATTGTACTTGTCACCTCACTACATTTATCTTAAAGCAGCAGCTACTTTTCCAATTAAGATTTTACAAATAAAAAATAAAAAAAACTACAAGCTTCTAAAAAAAAATGTTTATGTATTAAATATTCCAACAGCCTCAACTTTTTTTTTTTGGCTGGTAGAGCTTTAAAAATAAAATATAGCGTAACATTTCCTAGTCCTCTTTCCTCTCCCACCAATCATCTGAAGATCTCTCAGATTTTTCCTATGATCCTCTGGAGGGGCACAACCCCCGGGCTCAGGGATGACTGGACTAAACAAGAGAATAACAATTGTACTTGAAGTTGTTAAAACCAGCTCCACCTTAAGCAGCTACAACAGTAAAATGCTCCTTGTGGATTGATGCAACACTATTATTTATCTAATAATCCCAAATATGATGTATCAGTCACAGGGGCCAGTACTTGTACTTCTCATACATTAAGTGCATTTTGTTGGCAATACCTCTGTACTTTTACTGTACTTATTAGGTGTTCGAATGCAGGACCCCTACTTATAATGGATTCATTTTATTTCAGTTAAAAGATGTGAACACTTCCTCCACCACTGATTATAGAGTCAAAACAACATCCACAGTTAAGTCCAAACAGCATGAACACTTTTCAGACGTAACAATAGAGGTGTGATGTCAAAGTTAAGCAAACTGACAGATCAGAAACAAACATCAGATTTTGGTATCCATCGCCCAGAATTACAAAAACAGCTTCCTTTTATAGCTGTCATTCTGTCTCAGCAAACATGGAGTACAAGTGTGGTCAAAGAGGCAGACAGTCTTAAAGGAGCCACCAAAAGGGTGGCCTTCAAAGGACTGCTTGTAAACTGAACCGGCAACTTCCTGTCCACTCACAAGCTTAGTGTACAGTGGATTTTGGAATACATGAGGCCACAAAAAGATAAGTTACAACTCTCAGCTGTTGGCTAGAAACACCTTGAAGCACAGCCTTGAAGATCTCTTTTGTGTCCTGTTTTATGCCCAAACCTAATCAAAAAACCAAAAAAGCCTTTCCAATGTATCAATGCCCCCCTGCCAGAGTACAAGACAGTCTGATGCACTTGAAATGGATAGTTATACAATGAATATGTAATTTTTTTCAAAATATGAGTGCTTGTTACGAAAAAAGTGGCTTCCCTGTTGGTGGAGAAGCAAACTACTGTAAGCATGGTGAAGACAGATATGAACACTGCTACAAACCTTCATTATAGTCTAAGATTTATGCAAGAGTACAGGAGCAAGTTTGAGTGGACTTTTCCTTTAGACTCCAAATAAAGGGCTGGGGAGGTTTGTCTTACAGACTGGGACTATCACTTGGATGGCATCCACATTAAAGTAGTCAGAAGACAATCAACCTGACTGTGTCAGGTCAGTTTGGATGTGGCAATATGCTGTCCAATTCATTTCCAAGCACTGCTTAAGGCAGGACATCAGTGTCGGCCAGACAGTTTAGCTCCAAATTACAGAGATTGTTTTGACAGTGTTTTTATCAGATAACTTGCAGGCACATTTTGTCTCATCTTCCAAAGCCCCTTATTCTGTTTTTAAAAAGGTCTGCGTGATACCAGCAACTGAAACAGCAGCAAAGCCTGAACCACAAGTTAGTCTTAGCATTACGTCATCATATATACACTCCTTTATTTTACTCTACCTTTCACTGCCTTTCACTCTGACATGAGGTAAACTACAGCACCCAAGTGCAATGCTCAATTGTGCTACATGTACAAAAAGAAAATCTAACAAAACTGCCAGTACAAAAAACATAGTCCATGGTGAAGAATGCAGCACTACACCTCAACTTCAACACACCTCCTCAAAAAAAACAAAACAAAAAAAAAACATACAAGGTTGTTGGAAACTGATACCACTTGTGGCAGACAAGATCATTTGTGAACCTTAGCTTCAACAGTCACAGACAAAAACAGAGTGGGCGTGGCACCATGAGTGATTTCACATTCTCTTAGTAATCCCTCCCCCGTCCCTCAAGGGATCTCACGGGTGATGAGAAAAGGACTAAATAGCTGTGAGTGTGGGTATGTGACTGAAGGACCAGATATACTAAATCTGAAGTCTGACTAACAGCAAGATCAAAATGCACAAGCCAAGTCTGACCTGTTAATGTTCATCTAGGTAGACTACCAAGGGTCAGACAGCTGCTTGAGAAATGACAGATTGCACTCTGTTGGTAGAAAGACTAAGGTTTTAAGGTATAATTGAGCTCACACTGATTTTTCACGAAAACTGAAGAATTTCATAAATTCACCCTAGTGTCAACATGGTTTTCTGCAGTGAAAATATAAAAACGTATGGCACCCAAGGAGACAAGAAAGATAACAGATCAGTCTGAGCAAAGAATGGATCAACAGGAATAAATCTGAATTATGCTTTGGGTTTTTTTTTTTTTTTTTTTTTCAAAACAGCTGAATCCAAAAGATGAACCTACTGAAATAAGAAACCTGACACCTACAATATGTATTCGGATGCATTTCAAATACAGCTATGTTAAACACAATCCACTGCTCATAATCATCATTCTAGTCTTTTCATCCAGGTAGTTTTGCTATTAATCCTCTCCAGCCCAAACATCTTTGGACCTGCCGGACTCCCGGGACTTGGACCCAGACTGCGACAGATCGTGTCCAGCCTGAGTTGCTACAGGTCTCAAATTTCTTTTGGTTCAAGTAAAACTTCAGCACAGGTCAGAGACTGAAACCAGGAGCAACACATGCCGCATCTTCAGCCAACTGTAGAAAATTACTGGCATGACTAGGTACTTATTTCATTAGGAATATGCATGACATCAGCACAATAGAAAACTAAATAATAAAGGCTTTAAAACTACACTAACTTAAAACACAAAGCCCTGAGTAATATTAGCTTAAAGCTGCATACATATGTATTTCTTTCAAAACACATCAAATGACTTATGTGAAAGGGGTTATGCAGTGACAATCCCCCCTCACCCCAAAGCTTGTGTGCTGCCCCCACCAGGCGCCCAAAATAAATAAATAAATAAACAAACAAACATGCAGCTTTAAGATGCCCTATCACTTCAGTTTGGTATTGTGCTTAGTATAACCAAATATACCTGCACTTAATCAAATAGCCACAAACTGCCGCCAACAACTCCCAGACACTCTGCTCACTTTGTGTTTTGGATTCAGGACCTATTTTTAAAGCTCAGCTGCTGTTGGGTCAGTTAATTTTAAGTTTGTTTGTTTTTTAATGGACAAAGTCGACCTTGTGACTGGGACAAGTGAAAAAAACGTCTCCTGCAATCTCTGGCTGAAATCTTTTCTTGAAAATATGCAATTTATGTTAAAAAGTACAGTCATGTCCATTTTTAACTGTCAAATTGAAATTAGATGAATTCATTCATTCTACATGTGTAACCATGGTGACTGAAATCCATTCTATGCTGTAACTAATCTCCTACAAAAAAGACACTGAACTTTTTAGGTTCAAGACTTGAGGCAAATTATTGTGTGTGTCAATTCAGTGCGTTGTATACTGTAGATGGTATAGTTATCACAGTAAAAAGACTAGACTATGTGCACTGTCAGAGTTACTGAACTGAGTGCACGGTCCACTGAGGCAGAAGCACCTGTGGGGGAGAATACGTGAATGAACTAGATTTCTGATAGCTATACTAATACAGGTGTAGGTCTCTTCCAACCTTTATTTATGAAGACTTGAAAAATTAAGCTCCCTTCTGCCTATCGTTTGAAGCACATTTGAAGTTTCTGAGTGCAATCTGATGATCTCTGCAAGCACTGACCCTCATTTGATCGATCCATTTGTTTTTATCCAAAATTCAAAAACTGGTTCTCAACTAATGGAATTAAGAGCTAATGAATGAGGAATTTAAAACATTTACACTATGTGCAGACAACAGACTTCCTACCCCCCTCCCAAAAAAAGAAAAATCATCAAGTGTGAAACTCAAGCATGGGAAGGGGAAGAGATGGCAATACTCTCCTCTACAACTTGATGGCTAATGAACCAAATCAAACAGGTTTCCAAAACAAAACAAAAAAGTCAAATAAAGAGGTATTATAGTTACAGTGCAAAAAAAGATTAGAAATTCAAGCTTAATACAAAACATAGCACCAAACGAAAAAGAAAAAAAAAAAGACAAGAAAATGCATGCGATTAACTGAGGTATTCAAGTGAAAAAAGGACTTATTGATGAGAAAAAAAAAGACATTTAGCAAGAAGCAAAAACATTCAGAATGGAAACCACAAAAAGGGTTGGTATCCTTATCCCTAGGAACTGACTTCAACCTCAGTGTCACATCTGCAATAGCTTTGGTAAGTATGGGATGCGAGGAACACTAGCACGTTGAAATGAATTGGCCTTTTTCACAAAGACTGTAATTGAAAAGACTGTGTATCCAATTTGTATAAAAGTCTGCAGCATATTGTACATGTGATATGTCTTTCTCTTCTTATATCAAAACTGGATGATTCAGTCCATGGAAAAACGTCTAGTGAGCAAGAATGACTAATTCAATTCCATCCATTCTTGATATCAAAACACGTTAAACCAAATCACCAAGATAATGCCATAAACGTCTAATCTCGCTCACACAAACTATAGATATATCCATAGGTTTCAAACATTTATAGAAGCCATCCAGTTGTTATGGTTTATACATA
Organism: Monopterus albus; assembly: GCF_001952655.1. Lineage (NCBI taxonomy): Eukaryota > Metazoa > Chordata > Actinopteri > Synbranchiformes > Synbranchidae > Monopterus > Monopterus albus. The sequence continues at coordinate 5,882,104 of NW_018127920.1, read as the reverse complement.
AGCTACAAGAACATGCAACCTCAAGTGCGGTTAAAAACTAGTTTAAATTACAGTAACTGGGAATGTTGAAATTCCTATCTGGTTTGCAGGATATGAGGGTGAGCCTTAGCACCTAAGGCCAAAAATATCATTCATGTAGTTTATATTTTCATATACATTTATATACTTTGCTACGAATATGATTTTGGTGTCAATGTGACCACACAATTCTCAAAATTACAGACCCTAATAGAAGAAGTGCAAAAATGATTAAGAATACCATTTCAAGACAGACATGCCACCAGGTGTTTGCTCCTGTGGTATCTGTTAGCCATGTCTGCCATTAGCATTTTAAAAACTGCTTTAAACCTGACTGGCACTAGTGCACAGGCTGAGGAGTTTAGCGTTTTTGTTTTTATTTTTTCTTCCTACACACTTTGATTTACACCTTTGATTGAACTATGTACAATCTAACACTACACAATAAGCATTAACCTCATCTTACTCACATCGGGGTTAACAAGAAAAACAAACAAAAAAAAAAAAACAGCAAGGAACAGACATTGCAACCTGACCTTTTTTTTTTTTTTTAACACTTAGCTTAATGTTAATAAAGCACTTGTGATTACACAAAAAAAAAATTGTGTTCGCGAAAAAAAAAAAAAAAAAAAAAAAAAAAAAAGAAGGTAAAAGATCCAAAGTGAAATCTGTTGTGAGATCAGTCTGCTTCTGTTGTTGCTTCTCCACAGAGTGCTCCCTGGCTGCCTTGGTTGTGCCGTCACAGGCTGAAGATACAGGGCTGGCATGGTGCTGTGTTGGAAAGCCAACATTAACATTTTCTCCGTTAGCAACAATAGCTTAGGTGGTGAGAGCTTGGAGGAGGAGCTCAGTTGTTTTGGACCTGAGGTTGATTGGCTTTGAGGCTGCGCAAAGCTCGTCGTGCCGCTGCTGACTTGGCGATGCGATAGCTGCGGCCAACTCCTTTAAATTTGCCTTTACCAACGACTTCTACCGTCACACGGACCTTCCCATCGTACGTTCTCTCTGCAGGGCTGCAAGTAGAGGCAACAGTGTTACAAACTGTAAATTCCATAACTTCTCTAACAGTGACTAAGGCCTTTATTTACCTTGGCTGCAGAAAGACCCGGGCCTTACTTTGAAACATTTAAGCCCCTTTCAGACATGCACCATTAGCCAGGAATTTGGCCAGCTATTTCACATCTAGACGTCATGTCCTTAACAAAGCCCTAAGTCACAAAGCCAGCAAAGAATTACCAGAAATTTTAACTGTTCAGACCTAGTCACATTTCTGGCTACACGTCTGAATTGAACTGGTCAAACTGCTGGTAAGGGCCCAGTCAACATGACGACAATGCATGTACAGTGCCTTGCGAAAGTATTCGGCCCCCTTGAACTTTGCGACCTTTTGCCACATTTCAGGCTTCAAACATAAAGATATAAAACTGTAATTTTTTGCGAAGAATCAACAACAAGTGGGACACAATCATGAAGTGGAACGAAATTTATTGGATATGTCAAACTTTTTTAACAAATAAAAAACTGAAAAATTGGGCGTGCAAAATTATTCAACCCCCTTAAGTTAATACGTTGTAGCGCCACCTTTTGCTGCGATTACAGCTGTAAATCGCTTGGGGTATGTCTCTATCAGTTTTGCACAT